>NC_000087.7:30369943-30434943 GCF_000001635.26 Mus musculus | reverse complement strand
ACCATATCCTGTCACCTATATCAAGTTTAAAATAGCAAGAACCACACGTGAGTAGAAAAATACAAATACATTTTATAGTGTCTTGAAGCTAAAATCCGCAAATTAATCAAAATATTATTTGGACTCTGTTACTTTATACCAGTGTTTTTTAAGTGTACAAGTCGCAGGCCTTTTCTTTGACCCTTTGCACAGGTTTATAGCTTTATAGTGTCCTTTTACCATCTTCATCCTCCCCACTATCCTCCATTGCTATCAAATCTCCCCCCTGCTGCTACACTTACTCTTCCAAAATACCTCCTATTTTTTAATGTCCCTTATTAAATTTATATTTTCACAATTGTCATTTTGAATTTTACTTGTCTAACCTAATATATTGTATTTTACCGTTCCATCCATTTTTTTAAAACAAAGCCCTGCACTAATACACATAGATGAGAAATATATTAATATGCCCCCCCCCTCTCTCTCTCTCTCTCTCTCTCTCTCTCTCTCTCTCATTTCTAAGCCATTCATCCAGTAGTTGACATCTAAAATCACTCCATATCATGTATGTTTCATACAGTGAGGCAATCAATATTGATGATATGGATATGTAGTGGTCCTTCTTAGATTTTTTTTTGAACTTAAATCAACATGGGAAGATAGAATCTCAGATAAAGAACTTCATCCATCACATTGGCCTGTGGCCACACCTTAAGGAATGTTTTTTTGTTTGTTTTTTGTTTTTGTTTTGTTTTGTTTTGTTTTGATGACTGTTTTTGAAGGATCTAGCTTTCTATGGATAGTGTCATATCCTATGCAGAAGATGTACAGGGTGTGGTGGGACCATGGAAGGTACTGAAAAGGATTTTTTTGAAGAACTGAAGATCTATGTGCCATGAACAATTAAAGTGTCCTCTAATTTGCAAGAAAATTTTATACGTACCTGTGTCCAATATTCTGTCTACACATATTTCAAAAGTAAAATTACCTCATCTATTTCATCCTGTTTTACTGCATTTAATCTATGAAATTCCTTATAATCAGAAGTGCTGGTAAATTTTAAAAACCTTTAAAATATGACTGGGAGATATCAGGTTTGTTTTAAGTTTATCACAACTTTGTAAGCATGCCCAAGATCTATGTTGTCCTCTTACTTTCCAAAGAATCTATAATTCATGATTGCCATTGGTATCAACACATGTCATTTAACCCTGTCAAATTCCAGCTTTGTTTGCATAAAAATAGTCCTCCTCTAACTGTGGGTTTTCATAAAGTGAAAATTGGTGTGCTATCCAGTGTGCTTCCTCAAAGAGTCTTGCAATATTTATGATAAGAAGCACAGCTTAAAGATAACCAAGGGAAAGGTTGGAACGTGAAAAATAACCACCATGGATGATGTCAAGTCAGAAACCGAAGACTTTCTCAGAACGAAAATAAAAACAAAAATGAAACAAAACAAAACACACACCAAACAAATAAATAAAAATCCAACAACCAAACAATAAAAACAATGCAAAGGTGAAATTCTTTGGCAGAATATTACTCAGATCATCAGGCCTTTCAGTTGGGATTTCATTTTTAATTTCTAGCAAGCCATATGAAAAGGTAAAGTCGAGATGCTGAACGTTTCTTTTCTGGTCAAGTCTATTTGGAGTTCTGTAGGCTTCTTTTATGTTCATGGGCATCTCTTTCTTTAGGTTTGGGACATTTTCTTCTATAATTATGTTGAAGATATTTGCTGCCCCTTTAATTTGAAAATCTTCATTCTCATCTACTCCTATTATCCTTGGTTTGGTCTTCTCATTGTGTCCTGGATATCCTGGATGTTTTGAGTTAGGATCCTTTTGCATTTTCCATTTTCTTTGTTTTGCTGATGTTCTCTATGGAATCTTCTACACCTGACATTCTCTCTTCCATCTCTTTTATTCTGTTGCTGATGCTTGCGTCTATGGTTCCAGATATCTTTCCTAGGGTTTCTATCTCCAGCGTTGTCTCACTTTGGGTTTCTTTATTGTGTCTATTTCCCTTTTTAGGTCTAGTATGGTTTTGTTCATTTCCATCACCTGTTCAGATGTGTTTTCCTGTTTTTCTTTAAGGACTTCTACCTGTTTGGTTGTGTTTTCCTGTTTTTATTTAAGGACTTGTAACTCTTTAGCAGTGTTCTCCTGTATTTCTTTAAGTGAATTATTAAAGTCCTTCTTGATGTCCTCTACCATCATCATGAGATATGCTTTTAAATCCGGTTCTAGCTTTTCGGTTGTGTTGGGGTACCCAGGACTAGGTGGGGTGGGAGTGCTGTGTTCTGATGATGGTGAGTGGTCTTGATTTCTGTTAGTACAATTCTTACATTTGCCTTTCACCATCTAGAAATCTCTGGAGCTAGTTGTGATAGTTGTCTCTGGTTAGAGCTTGTTCTTCAGGTGATTCTGTTAGCCTCTATCAGCAGACATGGGAGACTAGATCTCTCCTCTGAGTTTCAGTGGTCAGAGCACTCTCTGCAGTCAAGCTCTCCTCTCACGGGAAAGGTGCACAGATATATGTTCTTAAGACCTCCCTCCTGGCCGAAGACGAAGTCCCAAAACAGGACCTGTCCTGAAGCTGAGTTGCTTTGGCCTTTCCCAGAAGGTGTTAGCTTCTGTATTCTACACTCTCACATGTCCAGAAAACTCTCAGAGGAGTCCTGGAACCAAGATGTCTGCAGCTGATGCTCAGGCAAAGCACTCCTGCACTGGGCACACCCATTTCTCTGGCTGGGAAAGTGGCCAGATGTCTGGGATCTGTGCAGAATAATCTCGGCTGGGTCCCGGAACCAAGATATCTGCTACTGATGCTCAGTCAAAGCGCTCCTGAACCGGGTGGACCCCTTTTTTCTGGCTGGGACAGTGGCCAGGTGTCTGGGGCCCGAAAAAGGGGCTGTCTTAGAAGCTCTGTGGCTCTCGCCTCTCCAAGAAGCTTTTGGCTTCTGTAGTCCATACTCTCACCTGTGCAGAATACACCTGGCGGGGTCCCAGAACCAAGATGTCTGTTGCCGATGCTCAGGCAAAGCACTTCTGCACCGGGCGGACCCCCTTTCCTCTGGCCGGGAAAGTGGCTGGATGTCTGGGGCCTTTGCAGAATACACTCGGCAGGGACCTGGACCAGTCTGGTGGTTCTTCAGAAAATTGACATAGTACTACCAGAAGATCCAGCAACACCTCTCCTGGGAAAATACTCAGAAGATGTTCTGATGTGTAATAAGGATTCATTCTCTATAATGTTCATACCAGCCTTATTTATTTATTTTGTTAATATTTTTATTATTACATATTTTCCTCAATTACATTTAGAATGTACATTTAGAAAGTCCCCCATACCCTCCCCCCCCACTTCCTAACCCATGCATTCCCATTTTTTTGTCCCTGGCATTCCCCTGTACTGTGGCATATAAAGTTTGCATGTACAATGGGCCTCTCTTTCCAGTGATGGCCTATTAGGCCATCTTTTGATACATATGCAGCTAGAGTCAAGAGCTCCAGGGTACTGGTTAGTTCATAATGATATTTGACCAACAGGGTTGCAGATCTCTTTAGCTCCTTGGATACTTTCTCTAGCTCTTCCACTGGGGGCCCTGTGCTCCATCCAATAGCTGACTGTGAGCATCTACTTATGTATTTGCTAGGGCCCAGCCTTGTCTCACAAGAGACAGCTATATCCAGGTATTTTCAGCAAAATCTTGCTACTGTATGCAATGGTGTCATCGTTTGGAGTCTAATTATGGGATGGATCTCTGGACATGGCAGTCTCTAAATGGTCCATCTTTTGTCTCAGCTACAAACTTTGTCTCTATAACAGTCTGGCGGTTCCTCAGAAAATTGGACATGGTACTACTAGAGGATCCCACAATACCTCTCATGGGCATATAGACAACCACCAAACCAAGACATTATTGTATATGCCAGCAAAATTTTTTGACAGGACCCTGGAATAGCTATCTCTTGTGAGGCTATGCCAGTTCCTGGCAAATACAGAATTGCATACTCACAGTCATCTATTGGATTGTACACACGGCCCTTAATGTGGAATCTAGAGTAAGTACCGAAGGAGCTAAAGGGGTCTGCAACCTTAAAGGAGGATCAACAATATGAACTAACCAGTAACCCCCTGAACTATGTATCTAGTTGCATATGTGGCAGAGGATGGCCTAGTCAGCCATCAAAGAGAGGAGAGTCACTTGTTCTTGTGAAGATAATATACCCAAGTACAGGGGAATGTCAGGGCCAGGAAGCAGGAGTGGGTGAGTTGGCAAGCAGGGTAAGGGAAGGTATAGGAAACTTTCAGGATAGCATTTGAAAAGTAAATGAAGAAAAATATCTAATAAAAAATGAGTTAAAAAATATTAGCAAAACCTTATATTAGCACGTTAAAAGCACATCCTAAAGATCTCAAACACAAAGAAGAAATGACACCCAAAAGAAGTGGTGGCAGGAAATAGTAAAACTCAGGGTGGAAAAAAATAAAATAGAAAGAAAAATACAAATAAATTTTTGGAACAAATATTGGTTCTTTGACAAGATCACTAAGATCAACAAACTATTATCCAAGTTAACTAAAATAAAAAGATAATATCCAAATTAGCAAAATCAGATATTAAATGGGTGGGGACATAACAAAAGACACCTGATAGGTCAGAAAGTTTCGCAAAGTGCTTCTTCCTCCTAGAAGCACACTTGCTCAACCATATTAATTGCTGCTGTATTCATAATTATCTGCAACTGGAAACAACCTACATGTCCATAAACTGAAGAATGTATAACATATATATTTCTACAATAGAACATTACTCAGCTGTTATGAAATGGATGGAAACAGAAAAAAACAAAAAACAAAAAACAAAAACATAACCTGAATAACGTATCCCAGTCCTAGGAAGATAAATATGCTATGTGTTGATTTATATGTTGATATTGCCTGGGCTGGATAGTTTTTTGTTAATTTGCCACAAAGTAAAGTCCCCAGAGAGGAGGGAACCTCAATTGAGAAAATGTCTCCATAAGATTAGTCTGTGCAGGCAAGACTGCAGGGCATTTTCTTAATTAATGATTGATGGGGAGGATTTCTGCCCATTGTTGATACTGCCAACAATGTGCTTGTGGTTCTGAGTTCTCTATGAGAAAGCATGAAACCATGGGGAACTAGCCACTAAGCAGAATGCTGCAGACACTCTGGGCCCCTTTGTCTGCGTGGAACGGATCTCTAGTCACAGGTGGGCAAAGCGATGGATGAAATGATAGACAGATACACACAGGAGAGGTTGTGTAGAATCTGAATGTAAAGTGTCAAATTGAGCATCAAACTTTTTATACAGAAGAGAATAGGGAAGTTGGGTAACACACAAGCAAGGTACAAAGAGGTTACTGGATTCATACAGAAAACGGAGGAATACAAACACAGAAGGTCTGGCAGGAAACACCAGGGATACAATTCATTGTTAACAACTGGGATCAAAAAGAGCTCCACCAAAGATCCACTTAATCTTAGAAGCCAGGGTCAATGGCGTCATGCCCTTGCTATAGTTCCTATTTTAGTCTATTGTATAGTCCACCTTCCCCCTAGGCCATTGTAAATACGTGTATATGTGTGGAACTCAGCAATCTATAGTTCTAAGTATGTATTCTGCTTCCTCCTTAGGTCTCAAACTTCCTTCTTCCTAGATGATGATAAATTCCTGTGTAGGGCAGTGACTTAGCTTTTATTCAAAGTGGTAGTATAATACCAGAGGCAATTCTGAATGTTACTGAATAGGCACCATTCTTACTGAATTCCAAGCCCAAGGTCAGCTCAAGGACTTTCTAGGACATTGGAACACTGGTGAAAGCTTAGCTATATCAGAATTCAATCTTTAAAAGCACTTATAATAAAATAACACTAAAAGAGAGCATGTGGATCCATACACCAGACTAACGCTGGAATAGGGTATGAGTATATGGGTTAATGAGAACTCCAAAACTCCAGAAAATGAGCTTCCATGAAACTCTGCCTCATGAGCACTTCCAGGCCTCTCGGCCTGTCAAGCTGACTCGACTGGCGTGTGTGGCAGCAGCACCCATCCACGGTCTCTGTATCAGCTCCTGCCTCTAGGTTCCTGGCCCATTTCAGTTCCTGTTCTGTCTGTCTTCAGATGATGAATAGCAATGAAGAAGTGTAAACCAAATAAGTCCTACCCTCCCCAACTTGTGCTTGGGTTATTGTTTTTGGTGACAGCAATAGAAACATTAAGACATTCAACATTACATATGTGATGTCCTGTCTACAATCTGCAGATCCAGTGCAGTTAGGTATAGAGGAAGGGATTTGGGTGCATACATGGATGCCCATGGTATAGAGAAATAGAATGGATTTTATTATTGGACAAAGGTGGACAAGAAGGAGAAGATCAGGTGGCATGGTGGAGGGAGATGGGGTTGAATAAGGAAATGCAGGAAGAGATATTTGAAAGAGAAGTATTTGATGAATGATGACCGAAAGGGGGAGGAACTGGAGAGGATGGGAGGTAGTAAAAGAACCGTGGGGAGTAAAATTTGGGGGGACTGTAAGCAGGGTCTATTAAATGAGAAATTAATATTATTTTTAATTTTACTAGAGTATTAAGCATGGCAGAGGGGCTTCCAGGAATGTACATTTTACCTCCAAAATACTGGGCTTTGATGGATTCTTGGTGAGGTGAACCACTTAAAAGCTCTTACCACTCTTAAACACTTAAAAGCTGGTACCACTCTGTTACCACTCATGCTGTTGTAGAGTTTCTCTCTACTTGCTGTCCTCACATAACATCCCTCATAATCTATGGATGGTATGAAAATTTAAGGGGGGTTCCAGCCCCTCACTGGGCAATATCATTGCCGCCCAAAGTGTTAGTTAGATCTAACTTTCTCAAGGATTGCAGCTGATGCAGATTAATACTTCAACCACGATCTTGGAAAGAATTACTATGAAAAGCATGCCTTTTTTTTTTCAAAAGTCAGGCTGGTGTTCAGATGATTATTATTTCCTTGTACCTATTTCCTCATTCTGATTCCTGATATGATTTAAGAAAAACATGGTTAATGAACACATGTGCACCCTGTGGATTCAAAGTAGAAAGGGATGATAGGTTTTTATATGAAAGTTTAGTTTTGTGATTCTTTTAAGATTTTTGAAGGATTAATTTTTGAGATAGATAAAAACTAATCCTTTCTGTATAACAGCAAATTTCAGTCTACCAGTAAGAGAAACTGGATGAAAAAAAAATTACCTTACTTGCTTACAACTTGTTAATCTATAACAAGTTTTTTAGTTAGAAATGTGTGTTGGATCTTGGGAATGATATTGGATATTTATAAACATAATTTATAAATAGCTCATCATAAAAGTATAGAGAGAAGATGCTTTTCCTTATATATACTCATAATTATTCACTAGAAGAAAATAGAAAGTAACCAGTATACATTTTATACTAATTGAAAGATTGTGCAGAGATATATAAGCAGTGTGAGAAAAATAAAGTTGGTGCTTTGTTCCATCCACCAAATGTGAGTATATATTTAAAGTGGTTGAAGCTTTGCACTGTCCAACAAATGTGTGTGTGTGTGTGTGTGTGTGTGTGTGTGTGTGTGATTGTTTGTGCTTCTTAAAGCTTGCTTCTTCTACCATGTATGTAAATGTGTCTTGCCTTCTTTATATGCCATCTAACCAACATCCCCTCCTTGAATCACTGAACACTCTATCACAGCTACTCTTGGAAAGACAGCGAGACAGCAAACACACAGAGCCCTACTGTGCATAACTTGAACATGTGTGAGACCACCCACCTCCTCCAGTGACACCCTTTCTCCAACAAGGATACACCTAGTCCAACAAGGTTACTCATCCTAATACACCCTATGGGCCAATGGGAACCAATTACATTAAAACTACCACACCTACCTAGCTACTTGCATGCATATATTCATGCATAAGAGATAAACAGAGAAAGAGGGTGAGAGAAAAATGAAAGAGCGAGAGTGATAGGTAGATGATAGAGAAATAGTTGCATACATATCTATATAAATACACTCAATCATTACTTCATACATACATACATACATACATACATACATACATACATACATACATATATAGATGACGGATAGACAGATAATTATATGCGAAATTAATCTAAACACTAAAGACATGGTGCCCTTTAATTCACACACACACCCTGAGCATTGTTTACAATCCTCAATTAAGACATAAAAGTTGAACATTCGAACTACAAAGACATATACAAACAAACCCACAAAACCCACAATGTTAATTTGGTGTGCATAGATTATATTAATATCTATGATTTCCTTTTTTTCTGTATATTATGAGAGATTACACCCTAAAATCTTTCTCAAACTTGTCCATTATTTTAGTGACTACTGTGTACAACCTGATACTTATAATCCACTAGATAGTAATGTTACAGAAGGTGTTTATTGTGCTGAAGATATTCAGCCATACCCCTCAGCTCCAAAATATATCTTTTAAAGACACATAGTAAGGAACGATCTTCCAAATGACCTCAAATGAAACTGTCATCTGGTGAAAAATAACACAGCACAGGAAGAATTTTACACATAAAATTTATATTCATGTGAATATTGGTCAAAATGATTACAATTGTAAAGTTGAATTACATAGTGGTATGTCTTTGAAACAATAGGAAAAAATGATGCGCATACATTGTGTTTTCCAAAAAGAGTAGGAAATGTAAAACATTTAAACAGTGGGATGTTGGTTTCTAATGCCAGGAGATGACTAACATAGCAACAGACTAATAAAGTATCCTCTTCAAAAGTTAAAAGAAAAGAGCAACAACAAGAAGAGAACAACAATCACAAGGAACCATGTCATCCGTGGCATCTTCAGGAGGATGTGCAGCAATCTGAACATGATTCCAAGGACGTTAGTAGATGTCTAGTTCTTTATCAGCCTGACAGGTTTGTGTTCAACCATCCATGTCTGTATACTAAGGTTGGAAACAATCCATCGATGATGAGTGACCTAAAGATGATGAGTTCTACTCCCCACTCTCTTTGCTGCTCTGGAGACTTCAAACCTGAGGGGAGGAATGTTATATTGATGAGTATGAGAATGCTCAATGCCTCTTTGTCTACATTGTGTAAATTTGGCATCTCTTTAAGTGAAGTATAAGACCTGCTTAGGCCAGAAGGTACAACTAGAGGCCTGATGAATAAAGATGCTACTATAGAGACCCCATGTAATGAGAAAAGTCTTTCAGAAGTACACTTGGACAGAGGTGGAATTTAAGATCCAATTATTCAGAAATGGCATGTAGGCACTATTGTTGGCCTTAGTGTCAAACCGAGAACACCCCCAACACTAATCAGAAATGTATGGCTAGTGGTCAGAAGTGAGCAGGTAATGGATATTGGGAAGAAATGAGACCCTATGAGCCATGAAAAATAGATAAAACCTCAATGGTCAGAGGGGAAATACACGAGGGCATCTTTGTGAGAAATCGGAAATCTAAAACCCCTTTGTACAGGTAAACTAGTATGTTTGGTTGGGTAGAGTTTAAATTTGCATGTTCTTTCCTTGACGTGAGATCAAAGACACAGCCTACCTCATGCAGTGGAGCCCATTTCAGGTTCTTCCTAACAGCTAGCAACTCCTCATCAGAGACTAGAGCATCTGTCCACTATAGTAAATGTGGTTGCTAGATCAGGAATCAGTCTGAGCACTCATCAAAAACCTGGCTGACAGTTCCACACTAGTTCGTCTTCTCAGGCATATGTTCATCTCCTGGGTCTAGGTATGAATGGTGAGGAGTACATCATTTTAGTTTCTGCCTTGAGGAAATGAGCTTTTGTTCTGGGCTGTACTTCTTAATGTTCGGCTCAGGTACTTTAAGCTTGGGTGGTCTGGAGGTCCATTTGGGAGTTAAAATTGGAGGGGGGTTGTCTAAGTGTCTGCATCAGAGGAGAACATTGCAAGGTCATTATAGGTCAGAAAGGCATATTTGATTACCACTTGGGGAAAATGAGATCTGAGGCCCCTGGTAACTCAGAGTCAGTAGATTGAAATCCTTTTGGTCAAAGCAGAAGGATCTGAGGCCCAATTAAATAGACTTAGTAAGTTTACTCCCACAGGGGCATATTTGGAATGTCTGAGAACCCTTTGGATATTGGTGGACTGTAGCTCTCTATTAGAACAGGGAGGGCTGGTAGATCCTTTGGTGAAAAGTGAAATATTTCAGGTATAGTCTAAAAGCCAATTCAGTAAAAGACAGTAAGTGGAATACTTTGGGTAAGGGGAGACATATGCAGTATCCCTATGTGCAGGAGAAGAATTGTTTCTGCCCATCTCGGGATTAGTGATAGATCTAAGATTCTCTAAAATAGGAGGATGGTGATAGAAACTTCATAGGATTGTATAGAATAGTTTTATCCTGTTATTCCTATGTCTACAGCACTATTGAGCAGAAATTGAACACTGATTGATACCTTGAGAATTATAGGAAATTCCAGGTACTTACTCCTTCATCAGGTCCAAACATGAAATCACAATCAACAATACACATCATCTGAATGTCTGTGGTAGGCATGACAACAATCTTAGAAGTCTTCTAAGAGGGTGTAATGTAGTAGTTTCTGGTTTAGTGTCTTCCTTAAATATATGTCCATCCACACATTCCTCTGCATGGAGGCCAGGATGTCTCTGTCCAAGGAAACAAAACAAAGATAGTAATCTGATTTACCCTTACCTTGATACTCTTCTGTTTGAGATTTCAGTACAGAGTGTTCTGAAATCTCTTAGGTCAGAACAGTGCTTCCCAGACCATGGAAATTAGAAGTTATAGGTAGGACATACACTGGGAAGATGATGAATCTCGGGGATTTCCTCAAACACACTGTGCTCCACACAGGTTGGAGCACTCTCTGTTGTGAATGTCTAAATCTTCTAAGTAAGATAGGGGAGGAGCTTGGGCAGTTTTGCACAGAAGTAGGATGATTGTGCCCTTCATCAAACAGGTAATGTGGCAAACTTCATGAGAATAAGGAAGTTTAAGCACTCTGATCATAAGCAGCATTTCTGTGACACTTTGCAAATGTGAAATTCTAAACCTACTTGTAAGAGGGGTAAAATCTCTGGCTATTTTCAATAAATAAGAAAGACCATTTCACATTGGTGAAAATGCAAATACCTTCTGGAGAAGAGGGAGTTCCAGTATTGATTGATCAGCTTCCAAACCTTTTTTGCAGAATTTACGAAATCCACATATTTTATGTGGTGTGTGGACAGCAGGCAGCAATTGTTTCAGTATTCCAACAAGTTGGATGGTTATCTTTGGTCTATGAAACCTTTAGTCAGATGACATAAGAGCAAGGCCACTTTTCTTGAATGGGGGAATGTCCCCGAATATTTGTAGCAGGAAGAAGTTTGGAAGTAATCTTAGACAGTTGGGATATAGCAGGCACACATAGTCAATACGACAAGATCTATTTACACTTTACAAGAGAGGGTAGGTATGAGTCCACCACTGAAAATAAAAGGAAATATGTCAGTCCAATATAGTCATTTGAGAAGGCTTTGTTGCCCAATAGACAGAGGGAGAACAGGAAATATGTATGACTAGATGTGGTGTGTCTGAGGCTCCCATAGGGAGAGGGAGAGGCACTGAAGCACTTGTATGACTGGATGAAATTTATAGACCTCTTCGACAGAGGATGTGAATTTGAGAACTGCTGGAACAAAAAGATTCATTCTGGCACCCCTTTCAAATGAGGAGGCCGATGTGAGACACAGTTAAATGGAAATTTTTGCCCTCCATCAGATAGAGAATAGTTTGTAATTCTTTCTGGTCAGAGAGGGTAATTATTGAAGACCTTTTGGACTGGAAGTGAAGTTTGGGGCCTGGAGCAGGTAGAGATGATCTCAGGCCCGTCAGGCTTAAAAGACAGATATTGGACCCTCATGTATACAGAGGGTGTATTTGATATATAATGGACACAAATTAGTAGTCTAAGTATTGATGTTTAGGAGTAGAAGATTAAAGCAGAATTAGAGTCTGCTTAATGTCCCCAACCTCTTTAGGGTTAAGGGAGTGACCTAGCCTACCTTAAGCAGGAGAGGTAGGAATGCTTCAAAACTTAGAAGATTCCCATCTTCACATACACCTTGGTAAGCCTGGCAGCAATACAAGCATTATGCATCAGGCATGACTGTAAGTCTCTAAGCACTCTTGAAGCTTATCATCAGTTATATGGGTGTTTGCATGAAGGATGGTACGAAGGATAGATGACCTAAGTTTCAGGCTCTGTTAATGCAGGGCAGAATTAAGTGAAGTATAATTTCCTAGAGATTATGGTTGGAGGGAAATGATCTAAAGCTCATGATTGGAGTGTTATATTTGAGGCCCATATGTATTTAGGGATGCTCTTAGGATACCTGGATATTGGTACCCTTGGGAAAAATGAAAATTCTGAGATTCCAATAGTAAACTACAGTCATAATTATAACTGACCTTGGGCAGAAATTGAAGGTTTTGAGTATTGTTGGTAACAGCAGTAGGTCATGAAGGCCACCTATCCCAAGTGAAATTCTGATGACCCTTCATCCAAAGGTGATGGTGTGAGATAACTTGAAAACAGGTTGAGTAGCATATGTTCATACCTGCAACTTCTATGACCTTCCTGACCTGTTTTGCTTAAAAAGAAAATACCTGGGGTTGGAGAGATATTTCAGGGGTTAAGAACACTGACGGCTCTCCCAGTGTTCCTGAGTTCACAAACATCTGTAATGGTATTCAGTGCCCTCTTCTAATGTGCAGGGACACATGCATAGAGAACACTGTATATATAATAAATAAATAAATACTTAAAAAAGAAAGGAAGGAAGGAAGGGAGGAAGGAAGGAAGTAAGGGTGGAAAGAAGGAAGGAAAGAAGGAAAGAAGGAAAGAAGGAAAGAAATGAAAGAAATTAAGGAGGGATTAAAGAAGGAAGGAAGGAAGGAAGGAAGAAAGAGAGAGAGAAAGAAAGAAAGAGAGAAAGAAAGAAAGAAGGAGAGAGAGAAGGAGGGAGGGAGGGAGAGAGAGAGAGAGAGATAGAAAGAAAGAGTTAGAAAGCGAGAGAGAGAAAGAAAGAAAGAAAGAAAGAAAGAAAGAAAGAAAGAAAGAAAGAAAGAAAGAAAGAAAGAAAGAAGGGAGGTAGTGAAGAAAGAAAGTAAGAAAGAAAGTAAGAAAGAGAGAGAGAAAGAAAGAAAGAAAAAGAAAGACAGAAAGAGAGAGAGAGAGAGAGAGAGAGAGAGAGAGAGAGAGAGAGAAAGAAAGAAAGAAAGAAAGAAAGAAAGAAAGAAAGAAAGAAAGAAAGAAAGAAAGAAAGAAAGAAAGAAAGAAAGGAGAGAGAGAGAGAGAAAGAAAGAAAGTAAGTAAGTGAGTTTCAGGCCATGATTAACCAAATAGCAGGAACAAGTCACCTCACTGTGCAAAAGGGAAAAATCTAGTTTATCTTGGGTAGAGGGAGAACAGAATGGTAGTGCATAGTTTGCTTCCATCTTGTCTCCCCACCTTCCATTATCCATATATTGTATATACTGTTGGGAAGAATACAAGGAACAATCAGCACACTCGTCCAACAGGGAGAGTGGTTGTCTGACCTGAGGTTGTATTTGTCTGTACCTATCTATAACTGAGAGACAGGAACACAGCATTTCTGACACCTAACTCTAGGAAGATCGGATGTATATTACTTTTCCTTTCTATGTTCTGCCCTCTGCCCTACACTCAGAAACATGTGAGAGCCCACTGTGAAGTTGCAATTGTGTTTGCCTTGCAATCTTTCTAATAGAGAGTGGCACTGCGGTAATATGAGTTTAAGTCAAGTTTAAGGTGCCCTTGGAATGAATACTCTTGGGCATCCCAAGAGGCTATATCTGAAGCTCCTATGACTACATGTAGAATAAATGAGACCCTCTTGGCCATAGGATCCAAACCTGAGGTCTCTGTCATCATTGCTCCATGGCACATACACTATTGGCCAGCAATTAGATGTCTATGTTCCTTGAGGTTGAAGGAGGAAATTATAGCCCCCTTTTGTACTACAATGAACTGCATGTGAGTGGACATCATTCTACCTTTTTCAGTGGGAATGGCATGAAGCTTGCTTGGTCTGGGGCATCTTTTTTTAATTAGATATTTTCTTCATTTACATTTCAAATATTATCTACTTTCCTAGATTGCCCTCTGAAAATCCCCTATGCCTTCCCCCTCCCCCTGCTCCCCAACCTACCTACTCCTGCTTCCTGACCCTGGCATTTGCCTATAATGGGGCATAGAGCCTTCAGAGGACCAAGTACCTCTCTTCCCAATGATGACCTACTAGGCTATCCTATGCTACACTTGTGGTTAGAGACACAAGTTCCACCATGTGTTTTCTTTGATTTGTGGCATAGTTCCAAGGAGCTCTGGGGGGTACTAGCTAGTTCATATTGATGTTCCTTCTATGGGGCTTCAGTCCCCTTCAGGTCCCTGGGTATTTCTCTGGCTCCTTCATTGGGGACCTTATGCTCTGTCCAATGGATGACTGTGAGCATCCACTTCTGTATTTGGCAGGCAGTGGTTTGGGGCATCTTTTGTCACAAGAGAAATGACTGAGTCCCACTTTCAACGAAACTGAAAGTTTGAGGGTTTTTTCACTAAATGAGTACTTTAGACAATCTTGGGCAAATAGAGAAGGTCTGCAGGAGGCTTAGTCATAGGAGGAATGTCTGACATTCTCTTCAGTGAAAAACAAAACAAAAAAAAGGACTGAGGTAACTTGGGAAGAGAGGAAGTACTGTGCACTTAGGAGTAAGAGAAAATAATGAGACCTGGTTGTACAATGGTATGCATTAGAAAAAACTTGGAGAGGGGGTAAGTGCCATGCAACATCCTGTTATGCATGAATGTCCCTTTTACCTTGATCAGTAAAAGAAGTCCCTCCACTGCTCTTCAGCTTCCAAATCTTCCTTAGTTGGTAAAAGTTCCACATCCTGTGTTTAGCCTGGAGGAGTTCAGACAACAGTCCAAGCCTTTTCAAACAGCCTGGATGTCTGTCCCTGGCTAGGTTGCCTCCTTCAGTTTGTCTTAATATGTACATATATATGCACCAACAATTCAACTGGATTGCAAAGCATAACATAGGATCCAGTCAATAATTCTATATATAGGACCTGGGACCACAAACCAGAGAAAAACAATATATTTCCCCTGCCATCCTTATAAAAGGGAAAGGCTTGAATCTTACTTAATTAGAGAATATACATTTGATATAGTTCAAAGTCATAAGTGAATGCTGGAGGATACAATGCACCATGCACTATTATTCAAAAGAACATATCTAATGGCATTTTTGGAATAAAGAAAAGTGTGACCTTCCTTTGGTCAAACACAGTGGTTAACGCTCCCCTCCCTTGCAAAAGTGAACAAGATCCAAGGCCATATTTTGGGGGAAGGAAAAGACTGAACCTCACTCAGCCTCACCCAGGTTAGTTCTCTTGGCTACTTCCAAAAAAAAAAGGAGTGTGAGAGGAATCTGGGGAACAGAGGAGTTCTGAGAACCTCTTCTCAGAATGGTAAGTTCTAAGACCACCTTAAACAGAGGAGAAATCGTGAATGTCTTAGTTCCTAAAGTAGAGGTCCCCAGTCATATTTTGCAGGTCAGAAATATCCAGTTCACCCATGGTCAGCAGGGGAAGTTTCTAGGCTTCATTGGGTACTGGAGGAATGTTCAGCCTCTGCCTCACTAGCTTCCAAGTATTTCCCCCATATGCATACCCTGTGTAACATCTTTGAGAGTCCAGTCAGTGGTCACAACAATCTCCCAGCATAAGTAGTTATGCAAGCATTGATGTTTCCTCGAGGCTGTGTTCAGCTGCACACATCTGTGAATAAGAGATAGGAATGGTGCATTTTGATGACCATTTTTGAGGCACAGGATATGAGAGCCAATTTCAGATTTCTATTTAGTGTCCTATGATCTAAAAGGATAGAAAATGTGAGGTGTCATTGGTCGCGTATGTATTGTATGGATATGTTTAAAGCAAACTTATTTAATAGAGGTATTTGTGAGGCACAGCCAGAAGAGAATCTCTGGTGGTTCAATAATTGCACAGATGGATCTGAAGTGTCCTAGTACAGAGAGTAGATGTCTGAAACGCCCCTTTGACACAGGAGCTAGTTCTGAGAGTCCTTTCAATAGTCTTTGATTTCCCAGGACTCCCTTTGCAGAAACTGAAGTTCTAAAATCCACTTGGTGAATTGAAGTAGACAATAGGCCCAGATTCCTACTGGGAAGAAAGGGAATGTTAGATTCTCTTTTATGTAGAATGAGTGGTGTAAGTCTCCTATGGTCTGACATCCCTTTAAGGAAAAATGATTCAAAGCTACTTGGTAGGATTAGGAATATTCCTTATAAGGCATAATACATGTTTTAGGCGACATTTGACCAATAGGGCTAAGGCAATGTTAGCCCTAGGAGAGTTCTGACATTCTATTCAGTGTAGTGAGAAAAAAAAATGAGTTACCATGGGGAAATGTGTGCCCCATGTAAGAGAGGAAATCTCGAAGGCCCTACTGAAAGAGGAGGGCAGAATCCTCTTGAGGCAGAATGTGAAATTGCCATATACACTTCTGTCAAAGTTAAAGGTCCCTGGTACCTTATAGAGTGGAGAATGTTTCCAGCCATGATCATAAGTTTCCAATTCTTATTCAGAGTTTTGTATTTTCATAGTTTGTGTTCATTCAGGAGAGACAAGGCAGCAACATATTTTTTTCTTCCAAAGGCTTTGAATGACTTTTGATGACTTTGTTCATCTATCCAGGTCTAGGCAGAATTAATGAAGTTATTACATTCCTATTGACTTGCCTAAAGGCAGATGGCACAGGTACTTTGCTCTGATTTGTAACTTGGACTATGGGACCTCAAACCAGAGTGGACTAGGGTACCTTGTTTAAAGAAGGAGTCACTTTTGGAAATATGGCTGATCAGCTAGGTATAATCCTACTTTGATGTATACATTCACAAATATACTTCATATATGTGAATGTCATTTTTGAGAAAGAGAACATTTTGGGTGGATAAGGAAGAGCAGGAAGGTCACAGAATCCCTCAGGCAAAAGTTTACCTTGGGAATTGTAAGATGTCAAAAATAACTTATCAAGTGCAAATGTCCTCATAGTCCAGAATACTCATGTGTTCTGAGACTTTGAGTTTTGCTTGCCAACAATCAGAGTATTTTTCTTACAAATTGTTTGGTAAACTCTAGTTCTATGTTCTCCATAAGCTGCACAGCAGCATCCCAGGCATAGGCACCAAAATGGAATTGCTCCATTTCAAGTGACAGGCTTAAAATTAAAAATTAAATTAGGGTTCATATAATTACTGTCATGTCCCAGGACATCATTTCAGAGTGTTTGTCATCCCTTCTTTTATTTGAGCATGTCTGGCCATCCATGTCTGAAGGGAAACTTTAGGACCTCCTAGAGGAATAGACCTCATGGTTCTATGGATAAAAGTGGATTTTCTGAGGTAAGCATAGTCAAGGGAAATTGATTTAAAGTTTCCTTGAAGGAAAAAAAAAAGAAAAAAAAAAGAACATCGGCTAGAGTTTTTCATGTCAGTGCCTTTTCTGTAGGCTCCATAAGCAGCAGAATTTGTATTAATCCCCGGTCAAATTTAAGGGTGAATCTATATTTCCCTAATTCAAAGATAAAATGAAAGTTTCTTCCTTGAAAGAGTATCTATGTCAAAGATTCTTCATTGAAACCTTTTTGAACCTAGAGTTTACCTTGAACTGAGGAAAAATCTGGGAAACATTAGGAAAAATATGTAAGGTTCAGTCCATAATATCAGCAAGTTTTGTGGGATTCCTCGACCTAAATGAATGTCCAAGCCTGCTTTGGACAAACTGGTATGATCAGAGGCTCCCTTTGCTTCAGTGGGAATATGTGATGCCTCCTTAAGCAATGGTAGAAGGAGTGATTAGCCCTCGGGGAAAGGAGGTGCTGATATCCTTGTAACAGGAGAGATGAACAGAGTATAAAAATCCCCATAATATTTTGAGCAAAAATTAATTTGCTTACCTTAGCTCATGAGGTCCTAGCATTGCCACACCTTCTAACCGTTCTTCACATCCTGGGGTATCCATATCCTTAGCTGAATTAGCAAGGCACCAAATATAGATACCATGATTCATGAAAAGCTTTGGATTGTATCCTCAGCATGATTGCCTCCTAAAAATTATGTTCAACCAACCAGAACTGAGTTAGAATGATGAATTCACACGATGTCATGTGACTATACTCAAGGAAGTGGCATAAGGTTCCAGGATTGGCCTCCTCCTCTTGATTTCTGTGAACTTTGAGCAGAGGGAGCAATTCTCCTTGATCAGAGGTAAAATATCCCATGGGTTCCTGAATAGAAGGGATTTTTATGAGAGCCCATTGCATCAAAGGTGTACATTTTATGACCTTGATCATCACAGGAAGGAAAATACTATAGGTTTGGAAAAGAGAAAGTCTCTCAAACCTGTTGGACAGTAGGGGAGTTGTCCTGTTCACCTTCTGTAGAGGAGTTTGTTCCAGGCACTCCAGGCCTCCACATCTTCAGAGAACTCTAAAAAAATTCTTATCTCTGAGGACTCTATGCGGATTTGACAGCATTCAGAGGTTTCTTCTGACAAGTCGGCTCAAAGTCCCTGGATTTGTTCCCTATTAAACTTACAAGGAAGCACACAGGTGTGGTTGTAGAGTACAGTTACCTTTCTGATGACCAGCTTAAAGAGAGCCTTGGATCCAGGCAGAGGTTTTCATAAATTGGCCATGGGACTTGACTCTGGAGTTCTCTGAGATTTGTTTTGTTTGTTTGTTTTTGGTGGTCAAAAGTATATTCCCTAACCAATAAGGTCTGAGGGAGAAGCTCTTAGTTGAGTGGTAGACCTGAGTCCACCGTGAACAAAGACCAAAGCTGTTGTGTATTCTTGGTACCAAGGATTCAGCCTGAAGCACACTAGAGCTGAGCCTGAATATTTGAGATAAACTTCTCACTCACAAGGTCAGTTCTATACCTTGCTTCATCAGAGAGGCATGTCTCAGACCCTTGCAGTGCAGAAGGAGGAAGAATAAAGCATTTTACTCAAGGTCGGCTGACCCCTTTGGCATACGCATAATGTCAAGGGATACTATGGTTAGAGGAAGCAAGGTTTAGGCCCTCTTCAAAAGATAAACCAACTGGGTGTCAGCCCCCTTGAAGTTATGGGATACTTTACATCTGAGGGGGCCTGACATGATGGAGTTGATATTTATGCTGGAGGTATAAATTATCCTGGGTCTAGCAGGGTACATCTGAGTCCCCATTGTAACTTCATCAATGCTATTGCATGCTGATAGTAAAAGAGCCATCTTCGTGGCCTTCTTAAAATGTTGTTGAGGTCTGAAGTCCTTTGTTTATCATGTCATATGGATCAGGGCATCTTCAGTTATTGAGGACCTATGTGACACCTTTGTTCTGAAGTGGTAATTCTGAGGGGAATTAAAGAATTTCTGAGGTTTCTTGTTCTCATATGTTAATGCTGCCTTCAATACTGGGGAGTTTCTAACATATTTGATTTTGGGGGTTACATCTGAAACCCCCTTGAGTTATTGATGGAAGATGTGAGTCACATTGGTTCTTTTTGATGTATGTGGCTATACTGACATTGTCTTCAGACACACCATAAGGTGGCATCGGGTCCCATGACAGATGGTTGTGAGACAACAAGTGGTTACTGAGAATTGAACTCAGGACCTGTGGAAGAGAAGTCAGTGCTTTTAACTGCTGAACCATCTCTCCAGCCCCAGCATATTGATTCTAGACAGGTAAGTTGAAGTTCACTTAGGCTATTGGGGATGATCTGAGGATCCCTGGTTCAGAATGGGCAGATCAGAAGTTCCCTTGGTCCACACAGTAGTTTAGAAGATCTGTGGTTCTTAAGCTGTAGGTCTGAACCTTACCAGAGAAGAATGCCTGGAGTGTTTTTGAATTCCTAATTTAGACAAAGTGTACCTGATGACTCCTTGAGCCACTGAGAGTGATTTAAGCTCCACTTCAAGCATGGGGGGAATGTGTGAGTCTTCTTGGTGCTGAAGGAATAATTCTGAGGTTTCTGTGTCAGAAACAGGACTTGGAGGACCCATTGACAGAGTGATAATGTTTATGTATCCACAAACAATCTATAAAGGATGCCATCTTTTAGAGGCAGAAAGGTTCACACCATGTTGGGGAAAGTAGAAATGCCAAAGACTCTTGTATCTGTACAAGATCAAGGGTCGATTTGGAGAGGAGAGAAGGCCTGAATATTTCATTATCGAGGCTTCCTGGGAACCTAGAACACACATATCATGCAGGCCATGCAACAGCTTAATCAATCTCCAGTATGCTAGGAGGCACTTTCCAGCTAGTTCTCCTGATAAATCTGCTGACTACTTCTGAAAATGGCAAGGCTTTCTCGTTTCTGCTGGCCAACTTAATGTCTATGTCCTGGGTTTATGAACTTGCTGGCTACTCTTAAGCTCTGAGACTTCAGGCACCCGGGTCCTGATCCTTGGACAGAGTAATTAGGTCAGAGGATCAGAATAAGAAGCACTTGGTGCACCTTAGATCAAGGGAGTCGATTTGTCATGGACTAGACCAGATCTAGTAGGTAGGTCTAGGTCCTCAATGATCAGAAGAATCACATAGTACTCTCCATTAGGTGAAAATTATATAGCACATACTTCTGGCCACAATTGTGAGCTACTCTTAATCAGAAAGGGGATTCTTGTCCTGCTTTTAGTCACAGGGGCATAGATGATGCTTCAATGTGCATCTGAGGCAGCTAGGAGTGGAAATTGTAATTTTGATAGAGTGTTGATGAAAAGAAAGAGTTCTAAATTCATGTTGCTCATAAGGGGCATAGAAAGGGAAAATATGAGGGCAGCTTCTGGATCAAAAAAGAACTGAAAATGCCAGGGTAAGAGAGAGTAGGGCCCAGGCCACCTTCTTGAGATAGACTGCGTTACAGGTTCCATTTGGCAGGCTGGGAAGCTCTTGTGCGTCCCTGGGCAGAAGGGGTAAGTCGGAAGCAAGGAGTAAGTCGTAAGCCTCCTAGAGCATTTTCGATATCTCTTTTGTCATAAAAAGTATCTGTGAGGCACAGTTTCTTAGATGGGGCATTTGAGAGGCCACCCCTTTCAGCCTGAAGCATTCTGAGCCTTTCTGAAACAGGGATCACATAGCCAGAGTCCCTCTGGTGAGAACTGGAAAGTGTGAGTCCACATTGGTCTGATTGAGAAGGTCTGACACCTCCTTTAGGAGAGAGGAAAGAACAACAACTCCCCTTTTGCCGTGCAATCCTATTGAGATTGATTTGCATATGGCGTGTATATTTGTGGCCTCCTAGGTCACAAAGGGGGAACCCAAATTCATATTGTAATGACGGGTCTCTCCAAGGACAGGAGAGAGCAGGTACCACATCCTCTGCTTGAAGTATTGTACGTCTGTAATATCTTCGAATAACAGGGAATGTTCCAAAAGGGAATGTGGTACTCCCTTTTGGAGGTACAAATCCCCATGGGTAGGCACCAAAGCTATGGGCTCCTGTTTGGCACTTCTGGAAGGTTTCTCTCCCTCTTGGACATTAGGAATATGTTTTGAGCCCTCCTTAGTAGAAACAGGGTGCCTGATATCCTCTTGGGGTGATGATGAGAGTTTCACACCTCTTCGGGGACTGTCTCCATCTGGAGATGACTCAATGCATTCTTGATCTGTAGGGGAAGTTTGCAGGGCTCCATGGGTAACAGAGGATTTCCTCTGTTTCCTTCTGGTAGAAATAGCATGTCTGGGAATCTCATGAGGAGAGGTGGGATGCCTGAGGCTGTCTTCATGAGAAAGAGTGGTTCGCATGCACTCTTCTGTAAGGATGGAGGATGGCTTGTCAACCTCATGCTCTGAATTGGAAGTTTGGGTGTCCCATTGGTCAGAAGGGGCTTTTTCTGATGGGTTTTCAGTAGACTTGGATGGTCTGTGAATGCCTTGGGTTGATAGGGGACTTCGGAGGCCCACCTCATGAGATGGTGAGCATCTGCAGGCTCCTTTAGCAGAATCAGAAGTGGCAAAGTTTATGTTAGTCACAGTTTTAAGATTTACACCTCTTTTCTTAGATTTGCAAGCTCTGACCCACATTTTGGAAGAATGGCAGTGTTTCCAGCCCTCATGTTTTGAGCGCACAGATTTCAGGCCCTCTTGATCTACAGAGGAAGGGCTTGGTCTTGTTTTCCGCAATTTAGAAGGTGTGGGGCAATCTCCTGGAGGAGGAGAATGACTGAGACCCTTTTTACAAAGGATACTAGATCTGAAACTCAATTGTGATGATTTTAAGGGGGAGATGCTCCTTTGAGGAGTAGAGGTAGGACTGGATTTCTTTTCTGCATACTTGGAAGATGTGAGGCTACTTTCAGCAGAAGAGATACATTTTAAGGCATCAAGTTCTGAAAGGCAGTATCTGGTATCCCCTTCAGGAAATGGGACATGTTTCAATATCCTTTGGTTAGATTTGAAACTTCTAGGGCTCTTCTTGAGATAAGAGGAATTTCTCTGGCCATCTTCATGAGGAGGGGTAGGAATAATGTCCCCTTTGGCACAAAGGGACAGTCCCTTAAACTCCGTTGAAAAGGAATTACCCACGGTTTCTTGGGGAGATGGCACAGGTTTTAGAGGCCCCTTGGCTGGTTGAGAAAGTTCTAGACTTTCCTGGGGAAATGCTGTTGTTCTCAGGATCCCTTGTTCAGATACTAAAGGGCCCATAGCATCTTCATTGGGTTTCAAAAGACACAGAGACCCTAACACACATGCCAAAGCTTCTGGAGTCCCTGGCACAGATTCTGAACTCTTAGAAATGGATTGTGTATATGTCCGAGGTTCTTCTGCCTCTGGACTAAGTGGTGAAGGAGCTGGTAATTTGGGAGAATCTTGTGTGGCTGACAAAAATTCTATGACTTCTTGGGTGACAGGTGGTATTTCTGCACTATTTTGCATACCTGCCCGTGTTTCTAGTGTGTCCTGGGAAGAATCAGAAAGTCCAAGATCTTCTGGATTGGATGGTGAATATCCTAAAGCCTTTTTTTCCAAACAGGGTCCTGGAGGCTCTTGAAGTAACAAGGAATTTTCTGTAAGCCCTTGGGAAGATATTGATGTTTCTAGTACACCTTGGGCAGACAGGGAAGGTCTCTGAGACATTAAGACAGAATGTGACACTTTCAAATCCAATTGGACAGATGGAGAAGGTCCTAGACTCACTATGGTAGAGGCTGAAATTTCCAAAGGTCCTGGTGAAGCATGGGACATTCCTGGCTTGCCATGTGTACAGGTACAACCTTCCAGATTCCCCTGTAAAGACAGGCAAGGGCCTCCAGCATATAGCAAAGGTCCCGGATTCACTTGAGCAGATAGGGACATTGTCAAAGGCTCTAGGGCAGATGATACAGATCCTAGTGTTCCTCGTCCAGATAAAGAAATTACCATGGGTCCTTTGGAAGAATGCATAGATTCTGAAGGATCTGAAGCAGATGGATCTGTTTGTTGAACCCTTTGTGGAGAATTCAAAGACTCATTTGGTCCCTGGAATGAAGTTAAAGGTCCCTCTGTAGGTTTAGAGAGATCTAAAGGCTCTTCTGTGGAAAGGGAAGGATCCAAAAGGCTTAGGGAAGAAAATGAGGAACTAAGTTGGGCAGAAATTGCAAGTTCCAGAGGTGAGTCATTGGATATTACATATCCTGGGGTAACTGTTGAAAATTTTTGTGCACCTGATGCAAATGATGAATATCCTAGAGTCCCCTGTGGAGATGGCAAAGGTTCTACAGATCCTTGTGTAGTTGCTGAAATCCTCAGAGATCCCTGGTCAGATCTCAAAGTCCTTGCTGTATTTTGAGCAGGGTGCACATATCCCTGACACACTGGGAAAGATGGTGAGTCTGCTACTGTGTAGTGTGTAGATGTGGACTGAGTTCCTATAACTTGTGTATGTAAAGAAGGACTTGAAAACCTTTTGGAAGATGTAGAATGTTGGGAAGACCTTTGTGGACATGGGGACAGATGTACAATACCCTGTGCAGAGAGACCGGGACTCACACCTCCATGAGCAGGATCAGAAGATGCTGGAGTCCCTTGTTCTGAGGAGGAAAGACCCAGAGGATTATGAGAACATTCAGAACATTGTGATGTATTCATCATTGCCTGGGCTGAGATAGAAAGTTTCAGAGGCCCCTGGGCAGATTGCAAAGGTGCTAGATACCCTTGGGCAAATGGGAAAGTCTCTGCACCTCCTTGGGTAGAAACGGAATGTCTACCAAGTGTAGGAGGTGATGGTGGCAAAGTACCTAGAGTCGCCGAAGTAGACTGAGAAGATGCTACAGCCTGCCTCACTTGTGGAAAAAGGCCTAAAGCACTCTGTGACTCTTCATATTGTGCCAATATCCCTGTGGCATCTGTTGAATTTTCCAGATTTCTGTGGTTGGGGATAAAAGAACTTTGCATGGGCAAAGTTCCCTCTTCTGCCCTGAAAAGTACCTTTGGCTTTTGAAAAGATGACAAAGTTTCTAGAACCACTGGAGTAGGTACAAGTTGCTCCTGAACACCCAGTACAGGTGGGCAATGCCCTATATCTGATGGTGAAGGATAAAAGGTTTCTTGAGATTTCTGGCTAAGTAGGGAAGTTCCAGTGTCCCTTGGGAAACCTGGGGATCTTTCTGCAAAATGATGGGCAGTTTTAGAAAATCCTACATCCGTATGACAAGCAGTTGGATGATGCAAAGTATCTTGAGCAAATGAAACACTTTGTGTATTCCCCTGTTTAGAAATGGGAAGTTTTAGAGACCCTTGGGCAGAACAGAAATGTCCAAAAGCCTCTTGGGAAGATGAAGAGCCTAGGGTTCCCTGTGAACCTAGGGTTCCTTGTGAAGATAAACAAATTCCCAGAGGCATCTGATCAGATGACACAGATTCTGATAGCAACTGAGTATTTTGGGGAGACGCCAGATGTCCTGGAGTGGGAAGCAAAATTCCCACAGTCTCCTTTGCAGACAGGGACGTTCCTACTGTGGCTTCTGCAGATAAAAAATTCCCCTCAGTGCCCTGAGCAGATGTGGAAGACTCTAGAGTAGTTTCTTTAGATTTCGTCACTTCTAGACGACATTCTTCAGATGAACAAGGTCCCAGAGTTCCTTGCTCAGATCTCAAAGATGATGGTGACACCTGTAGTGATGTAGTAAGATCCAGATGCAGTCTAGCACATCTGGAAGAGTCTGAGATCCCTCCGGTAGATGGAGAGTATTTATTTGTTTCTGAAAATGCTGGGGAAGGAGATGAATGCAGTAGAGCCCCTACAGAGGATCCTGAGATATGGGTCACTGCCTGGGCTGAGATGGAAAGTGGCAGAGGCCCCTGGGCTGATTGCAAATGTGCTAGTTTCCCGGGACCAGAAGGGAATGTTTCTGCACCTCCTTGAGTAAAAGATGAATGTCTACCAGGTTCTCGAGGTGATGGTGGCAAAGGTCCTAGAGTAGGCAAAGCAGATGTAGAAGATTCTGTATTCTCCCTCACTAGAGGCAAAGGGCCTGAGGTAGTCTCTGTGTGTTTACATTGTCCCAAGCCCAATATCCCTGTCGAATCTGCCAAAGGTTCTAGATTCCTTTGGGTGGATGACAAAGAACGTTGCACAGGCAAAGTCCCCTCTGCAGCTGTGCAAAGGTCCTTACAATTTTGAGAGGTTAGCACATATCCTTGAGAGTCTTTACTAGATAGAGGATGCTCCTGAGAACCTAGTACAGATGGTGAGTGTGTTACATCTGCTGGTGAATATGAAATGGATTTTTGTGATTTCTGGCAAGGTAGTAACGGCCCAATGTACCTTGAGGACGCTGAAGATCTTTGTCCAGAAGGTTCAGAAAGGGGAGAAAACCTCATACATTTCTGGCAATAAGTTGGATGTTGCACAGACGTTGGAGAAGATGGCACAGTTTGTACAGTCCATTGTTTAGTTGTGGACAGCTTTAGAGACCCTTGGTCAGAAAGGGAATGTCCAGAAGCCTCTATGGAAGATGAAGAGCCTAGAGTTCCTGGTGAAGATAAAGAAATTCCCAGAGGCTTCTGATCAGATGACAAAGACTCTGAGACCACCGGAGGGATTTGGGTAGACCCCAACGTTCCTGCAGTGGGAGGCAAAGTTCCCACAGTCTGCTTTGCAGACATGGGCTTTCCTACTGTGGCTTGTGCAGATAAGGAATGCCCCCTAGTACCCTGAGCAGATGCAGAAAACCCTACAGTTTTTTTCTTAGATTTGGTCCCTTCAGATAAGCAAGGTCCCAGAGTTCCTTGCTCAGATCTCAAAGATGATGGTGACACCTGTAGTGATGTAGTAAGATCCAGATGCTGTCCATCACTTCTGGGAATGTCTGATGTCCCTCGGGTAGATGTAGAGTATGTATTTGTTTCTGAAACTGCTGGGGAAGGAGATGAATGCAGTAGAGCCCCTTCAGCAGATCCCAAGATATGGATCATTGCCTGGGCTGAGATGGAAAGTGTCAGAGGCCCCTGGGCTGATGGTAAATGTGCTAGGTTCCCGGGACCAGAAGGGAAAGTTTCTGCACCTTCTTGAGTAAAAGATGAATGTCTACCAGGTTCTCGAGGTGATGGTGGCAAAGGTCCTAGAGTAGGCAAAGCAGATGTAGAAGATTCTGTATTCTCCCTCACTAGAGGCAAAGGGCCCGAGGTAGTCTCTGTGTGTTTACATTGTCCCAAGCCCAATATCCCTGTGGAATCTGCCAAAGGTTCTAGATTCCTTTGGGTGGATGACAAAGAACTTTGCACAGGCAAAGTCCCCTCTGCAGCTGTGCAAAGGTCCTTAAAATTTTGAGAGGTTAGCACATATCCTTGAGAGTTTTTACTAGATAGAGGATGCTCCTGAGAACCTAGTACAGATGGTGAGTGTGTTACATCTGCTGGTGAATATGAAATGGATTTTTGAGATTTCTGGCAAGGTAGTAACGGCCCAATGTCCCTTGAGGACGCTGAAGATCTTTGTCCAGAAGGTTCAGAAAGGGGAGAAAATCTCATACATTTCTGGCAATAAGTTGGATGTTGCACAGACTTTGGAGAAGATGGTACAGTTTGTACAGTCCATTGTTTAGTTGTGGACAGCTTTAGAGACCCTTGGTCAGAAAGGGAATGTCCAGAAGCCTCTATGGAAGATGAAGAGCCTAGAGTTCCTGGTGAAGATAAAGAAATTCCCAGAGGCTTCTGATCAGATGACAAAGACTCTGAGACCACCGGAGGGATTTGGGTAGACCCCAACGTTCCTGCAGTGGGAGGCAAAGTTCCCACAGTCTGCTTTGCAGACATGGGCTTTCCTACTGTGGCTTGTGCAGATAAGGAATGCCCCCTAGTACCCTGAGCAGATGCAGAAAACCCTACAGTTTTTTTCTTAGATTTGGTCCCTTCAGATAAGCAAGGTCCCAGAGTTCCTTGCTCAGATCTCAAAGATGATGGTGACACCTGTAGTGATGTAGTAAGATCCAGATGCTGTCCATCACTTCTGGGAATGTCTGATGTCCCTCGGGTAGATGTAGAGTATGTATTTGTTTCTGAAACTGCTGGGGAAGGAGATGAATGCAGTAGAGCCCCTTCAGCAGATCCCAAGATATGGATCATTGCCTGGGCTGAGATGGAAAGTGTCAGAGGCCCCTGGGCTGATGGTAAATGTGCTAGGTTCCCGGGACCAGAAGGGAAAGTTTCTGCACCTTCTTGAGTAAAAGATGAATGTCTACCAGGTTCTCGAGGTGATGGTGGCAAAGGTCCTAGAGTAGGCAAAGCAGATGTAGAAGATTCTGTATTCTCCCTCACTAGAGGCAAAGGGCCTGAGGTAGTCTCTGTGTGTTTACATTGTCCCAAGCCCAATATCCCTGTGGAATCTGCCAAAGGTTCTAGATTCCTTTGGGTGGATGACAAAGAACGTTGCACAGGCAAAGTCCCGTCTTCAGCTGTGCAAAGGTCCTTACAATTTTGAGAGGTTAGCACATATCCTTGAGAGTCTTTACTAGATAGAGGATGCTCCTGAGAACCTAGTACAGATGGTGAGTGTGTTACATCTGCTGGTGAATATGAAATGGATTTTTGTGATTTCTGGCAAGGTAGTAACGGCCCAATGTCCCTTGAGGACTCTGAAGATCTTTGTCCAGAAGGTTCAGAAAGGGGAGAAAATCTCATACATTTCTGGCAATAACTTGGATGTTGCACAGACGTTGGAGAAGATGGCACAGTTTGTACAGTCCATTGTTTAGTTGTGGACAGCTTTAGAGACCCTTGGTCAGAAAGGGAATGTCCAGAAGCCTCTATGGAAGATGAAGAGCCTAGAGCCCCTTCAGCAGATCCCAAGATATGGACCATTGACTGGGCTGAGATGGAAAGTGTCAGAGGCCCCTGGGCTGATGGTAAATGTGCTAGGTTCCCGGGACCAGAAGGGAAAGTTTCTGCACCTTCTTGAGTAAAAGATGAATGTCTACCAGGTTCTCGAGGTGATGGTGGCAAAGGTCCTAGAGTAGGCAAAGCAGATGTAGAAGATTCTGTATTCTCCCTCACTAGAGGCAAAGGGCCCGAGGTAGTCTCTGTGTGTTTACATTGTCCCAAGCCCAATATCCCTGTGGAATCTGCCAAAGGTTCTAGATTCCTTTGGGTGGATGACAAAGAACTTTGCACAGGCAAAGTCCCCTCTGCAGCTGTGCAAAGGTCCTTAAAATTTTGAGAGGTTAGCACATATCCTTGAGAGTTTTTACTAGATAGAGGATGCTCCTGAGAACCTAGTACAGATGGTGAGTGTGTTACATCTGCTGGTGAATATGAAATGGATTTTTGAGATTTCTGGCAAGGTAGTAACGGCCCAATGTCCCTTGAGGACGCTGAAGATCTATGTCCAGAAGGTTCAGAAAGGGGAGAAAATCTCATACATTTCTGGCAATAAGTTGGATGTTGCACAGACTTTGGAGAAGATGGTACAGTTTGTACAGTCCATTGTTTAGTTGTGGACAGCTTTAGAGACCCTTGGTCAGAAAGGGAAAAGTTTCTGCACCTTCTTGAGTAAAAGAAGAATGTCTTCCCAGGGTTCTCGAGGTGATGGTGGCAAAGGTCCTTAGAGTAGGCAAAAGCAGATGTAGAAAGATTCTGTATTCTCCCTCACTAGAGGCAAAGGGCCTGAGGTAGTTCTCTGTGTGTTTACATTGTCCCAAGCCCAATATCCCTGTGGAATCTGCCAAAGGTTCTAGATTCCTTTGGGTGGATGACAAAGAACGTTGCACAGGCAAAGTCCCGTCTTCAGCTGTGCAAAGGTCCTTACAATTTTGAGAGGTTAGCACATATCCTTGAGAGTCTTTACTAGATAGAGGATGCTCCTGAGAACCTAGTACAGATGGTGAGTGTGTTACATCTGCTGGTGAATATGAAATGGATTTTTGTGATTTCTGGCAAGGTAGTAACGGCCCAATGTCCCTTGAGGACTCTGAAGATCTTTGTCCAGAAGGTTCAGAAAGGGGAGAAAATCTCATA
This sequence comes from Mus musculus, assembly GCF_000001635.26. Lineage (NCBI taxonomy): Eukaryota > Metazoa > Chordata > Mammalia > Rodentia > Muridae > Mus > Mus musculus. The sequence goes on along the minus strand of NC_000087.7, from coordinate 30,405,312 downwards.
CATTTCTGGCAATAACTTGGATGTTGCACAGACGTTGGAGAAGATGGCACAGTTTGTACAGTCCATTGTTTAGTTGTGGACAGCTTTAGAGACCCTTGGTCAGAAAGGGAATGTCCAGCACTTCTGGGAATGTCTGATGTCCCTCGGGTAGATGTAGAGTATGTATTTGTTTCTGAAACTGCTGGGGAAGGAGATGAATGCAGTAGAGCCCCTTCAGCAGATCCCAAGATATGGATCATTGCCTGGGCTGAGATGGAAAGTGTCAGAGGCCCCTGGGCTGATGGTAAATGTGCTAGGTTCCCGGGACCAGAAGGGAAAGTTTCTGCACCTTCTTGAGTAAAAGATGAATGTCTACCAGGTTCTCGAGGTGATGGTGGCAAAGGTCCTAGAGTAGGCAAAGCAGATGTAGAAGATTCTGTATTCTCCCTCACTAGAGGCAAAGGGCCCGAGGTAGTCTCTGTGTGTTTACATTGTCCCAAGCCCAATATCCCTGTGGAATCTGCCAAAGGTTCTAGATTCCTTTGGGTGGATGACAAAGAACGTTGCACAGGCAAAGTCCCGTCTTCAGCTGTGCAAAGGTCCTTACAATTTTGAGAGGTTAGCACATATCCTTGAGAGTCTTTACTAGATAGAGGATGCTCCTGAGAACCTAGTACAGATGGTGAGTGTGTTACATCTGCTGGTGAATATGAAATGGATTTTTGTGATTTCTGGCAAGGTAGTAACGGCCCAATGTCCCTTGAGGACTCTGAAGATCTTTGTCCAGAAGGTTCAGAAAGGGGAGAAAATCTCATACATTTCTGGCAATAACTTGGATGTTGCACAGACGTTGGAGAAGATGGCACAGTTTGTACAGTCCATTGTTTAGTTGTGGACAGCTTTAGAGACCCTTGGTCAGAAAGGGAATGTCCAGAAGCCTCTATGGAAGATGAAGAGCCTAGAGTTCCTGGTGAAGATAAAGAAATTCCCAGAGGCTTCTGATCAGATGACAAAGACTCTGAGACCACCGGAGGGATTTGGGTAGACCCCAACGTTCCTGCAGTGGGAGGCAAAGTTCCCACAGTCTGCTTTGCAGACATGGGCTTTCCTACTGTGGCTTGTGCAGATAAGGAATGCCCCCTAGTACCCTGAGCAGATGCAGAAAACCCTACAGTTTTTTTCTTAGATTTGGTCCCTTCAGATAAGCAAGGTCCCAGAGTTCCTTGCTCAGATCTCAAAGATGATGGTGACACCTGTAGTGATGTAGTAAGATCCAGATGCTGTCCAGCACTTCTGGGAATGTCTGATGTCCCTCGGGTAGATGTAGAGTATGTATTTGTTTCTGAAACTGCTGGGGAAGGAGATGAATGCAGTAGAGCCCCTTCAGCAGATCCCAAGATATGGACCATTGACTGGGCTGAGATGGAAAGTGTCAGAGGCCCCTGGGCTGATGGTAAATGTGCTAGGTTCCCGGGACCAGAAGGGAAAGTTTCTGCACCTTCTTGAGTAAAAGATGAATGTCTACCAGGTTCTCGAGGTGATGGTGGCAAAGGTCCTAGAGTAGGCAAAGCAGATGTAGAAGATTCTGTATTCTCCCTCACTAGAGGCAAAGGGCCCGAGGTAGTCTCTGTGTGTTTACATTGTCCCAAGCCCAATATCCCTGTGGAATCTGCCAAAGGTTCTAGATTCCTTTGGGTGGATGACAAAGAACTTTGCACAGGCAAAGTCCCCTCTGCAGCTGTGCAAAGGTCCTTAAAATTTTGAGAGGTTAGCACATATCCTTGAGAGTTTTTACTAGATAGAGGATGCTCCTGAGAACCTAGTACAGATGGTGAGTGTGTTACATCTGCTGGTGAATATGAAATGGATTTTTGAGATTTCTGGCAAGGTAGTAACGGCCCAATGTCCCTTGAGGACGCTGAAGATCTATGTCCAGAAGGTTCAGAAAGGGGAGAAAATCTCATACATTTCTGGCAATAAGTTGGATGTTGCACAGACTTTGGAGAAGATGGTACAGTTTGTACAGTCCATTGTTTAGTTGTGGACAGCTTTAGAGACCCTTGGTCAGAAAGGGAATGTCCAGAAGCCTCTATGGAAGATGAAGAGCCTAGAGTTCCTGGTGAAGATAAAGAAATTCCCAGAGGCTTCTGATCAGATGACAAAGACTCTGAGACCACCGGAGGGATTTGGGTAGACCCCAACGTTCCTGCAGTGGGAGGCAAAGTTCCCACAGTCTGCTTTGCAGACATGGGCTTTCCTACTGTGGCTTGTGCAGATAAGGAATGCCCCCTAGTACCCTGAGCAGATGCAGAAAACCCTACAGTTTTTTTCTTAGATTTGGTCCCTTCAGATAAGCAAGGTCCCAGAGTTCCTTGCTCAGATCTCAAAGATGATGGTGACACCTGTAGTGATGTAGTAAGATCCAGATGCTGTCCAGCACTTCTGGGAATGTCTGATGTCCCTCGGGTAGATGTAGAGTATGTATTTGTTTCTGAAACTGCTGGGGAAGGAGATGAATGCAGTAGAGCCCCTTCAGCAGATCCCAAGATATGGATCATTGCCTGGGCTGAGATGGAAAGTGTCAGAGGCCCCTGGGCTGATGGTAAATGTGCTAGGTTCCCGGGACCAGAAGGGAAAGTTTCTGCACCTTCTTGAGTAAAAGATGAATGTCTACCAGGTTCTCGAGGTGATGGTGGCAAAGGTCCTAGAGTAGGCAAAGCAGATGTAGAAGATTCTGTATTCTCCCTCACTAGAGGCAAAGGGCCCGAGGTAGTCTCTGTGTGTTTACATTGTCCCAATGCTAGAATCCCTGTGGAATCTGCCAAAGGTTCTAGATTTCTTTGGGTGGATGATAATGAACTTTGAACAGGCAAAGTTCCCTTTGTCACTGTACAGTTTTTCTTTTGCCGTTGAGAAGTTAACAGCAAAAGTTCTTCAACTCCCTGGCCAGCTATGGGCTCCCCCAAACTGTCTTCTGCATTAAGGGAAACTTGTCCATGCAACTGAGTCGATGGTGAGAGTAATGGAGAAATTTGTGCTGATCCATTCAGTTCAAGATTTGATTGTGGATACAGGGATGTTGCAACAGCTTTTTGTAAAAACGGTGGAGGAGCTTGACTTGCTTGATTTAGTGTGCAATGGCCATGAGGCTTTGGTACATGTGGCAATGTTTCTGGTGTCCTTGGTACCCATGACGACATTCCCAAGGAACCTGACACCGAAGAAAAATGTTGATGAGCACACTGGGCAGACTCCGATGATCCCAGAATCTCCTGGGAAGATGTTGACTGCTGCATAGACTGTTGAGTATATGGTGAAAGGTCTAGAGATGCCTCAACAGATATGCTAAGTTTGGTAGATATCAAATGTGCTAGATCACTTGAAACTTCTAAAGAAGACACCTGAGATCGTTGGTCAGGTTGTGAATGTCCTGTATGACTTGAGGTATGTTGCAAAGGGCCTTTAGTGACTTGGAGAGATGGTGAGGTATACTGAGATTCTACTGTATATGACCAGTCCCCTGGCTTCTGTTGGTAAGATGGTAAATGTTCTAGAAACCCTGGGAAAGATGGCAAAGTACCAACAGTTTCCTGGACAGGTATAGAATGTTCAAGAGGTGCTTGCTTACATCTCACAGTTGTTAGAGTGCCTGATGTAGTTTGGGGAAGTTTCTGAGCACATAGTACAGATGATGAAGGTTCCACAGTCCCTTGGGAATATAACAATGCTTTTTTAGTTTTCCTGGTGGATTCAGAAGATCTTTTTTCAGATGGAAAATTTTCTGTTGTCTTAGTTTCAGATTTGGGAGGTCCCATAGACCCTATAAGAGGCAAAGGATCTGTTGTAGTCCCTTGGACAGATGGCAAGTTATCCAGAGATTCTACCATGTGTGATGAGTGCTCTAGCTTCTTTTGGAAAGATGCTGAATGCTCTAGTTTCCCTGAGGTAGTTGTAGAAGAACCTTCAGTCCCCTGGACAGGTCCAGAATGTTCTAAAGGCCCTTGCTTACATGTCACAATTGTTAGTGTTCCTGTTGTAGTGTGAGGAGGTTTCTGAGCATGTGGTGCAGATGAGGAACTTCCCACAGTCCCTTGGGAATATAACAATGCTTTTTTAGTTTTCCTGGTGGATTCAGAAGATCTTTTTTCAGATGGAAAATTTTCTGTTGTCTTAGTTTCAGATTTGGGAGGTCCCATAGACCCTATAAGAGGCAAAGGATCTGTTGTAGTCTCTTGGACAGATGGCAAGTTATCCAGAGATACTACCATGTGTGAAGAGTGCTCTAGCTTCTTTTGTAAAGATGCTGAATGCTCTAGTTTCCCTGAGGTAGTTGTAGAAGAACCTTCAGTCCCCTGGACAGGTTCAGAATTTTCTAAAGGCCCTTGCTTACATGTCACAATTGTTAGTGTTCCTGTTGTAGTGTGAGGAGGTGCAGATATTGAAAGTTTCACAGTCCCTTGGGTAGATAACAATGTTTTCTTAGTTCCCTGGGTAGATGGAGAAGATATCACAGCCTCTGTTACAGATGGTGGATGTTGCAGGGTATCTTGCATAGATAGAGAAATTGTAGAAGCCTTTTGAAAAGAACTGAAAAATTTCACAGGTCCTGGTTTAGATGGCGAATTTTCTAGAGCCCCAGTTTCAGATGTGGGCAGCCCCATAGCCCCTGTAGGACACAGAGAATGTATCTCAGCTCCTTGATTTGATGGAAATATTTGAGGCACCCTATCAGCATATTGAGTAGATCCTAAAGCTCCTGTCTTATGACATGATGGTTCTACAGTCCCCTGTAGTGATAAAGACTGTCTCACAATGTCTTTTTCTGATTTGTATTTTGTACCTTCCTTTTGGGAGGATACCAAAGAACCTAGGGTCCCTTGTGCCAGTGATGACATTTCAAGAGACCTTTGCAATTGGAAATCCCCTAGTTTAGATGGTGAAGAATGCAGAGTCTGTTTAGAAGGTGTGTAAGTGGGCAGTGGTCCTTGGGTAGTTATCAAAAGTTCTAAGGTCTGTGAAGTAAATTGATCATGTTTCTGAGCATTTGCTGCAGTAAGTGAGTTTTTTCCACCATCCTTGGTGGATTGCAAAGACCCTTGAAGCCCTTGGCAAGATGAGGAAGATAACAAAGACTCAGTAGCAAGAGTAGGTAAGGAAATTCCCACAGGATCTGGGCCAGGCAGCATATGGCTTGGAAAACCTGAGACATTTTTCAAATGTCCTGGAGATCTCTGAGAATCTGAATATGTCCCCATATCCACATCCACACATGGCAATGGTCCTTTAGACACCTTAGAAGGTGAGGAAGGTGGCCTATCACCCAGAACAGAAAAAGAATGTCTGAGAGTTCCCTGTGTGGATGTGGAGAGTTCTGGAGTCTGTTGTGCAGAGAGAGATTGTCCCACAGCCCCTTGAACAGAATACAAATGTGCTACACTTCCTTCTGAGGAGGAAGGAGTTCCATGTTGCCATTGAGTGAGTGGCATGACATTTAGGGGGGACACTGAGCCAGACTGAGATAAATCTAGAACTCCATGAATGTGGGGCAAATTGGATGGAGTCTCCTGAGATGACAGAGAAAGGCTCACAGGCTCTGGAGCCACTGGTAAGGGTCCAGGAGCCACAATGGCTGACGGGGAAATTGCCAGAGCTCCTGGTCTAGGTGGAAAAGCTCCTAGCAATCTTTGAGTACGTTGGCAGGCTCTTGTTTTACTTGGGAGAGATAACAAAGGTGCTAAAGTCCCTTGAGTACTTGGTGAAGTAGCATCAGTACTCTGGGTAGTTGTGGAAAGATCCAGAGGCCTTTGCAAGGACATCAAAGGTCCTGCAAACTCAGGTGAGCATGAAGAAGATTCCAGAGGCCCCTGAGTTGGGGGTGCATGTCTGGAAACTCCTTGTGCTGATGAAGAATGATCCAGATCTCCCGGAAGGTGGAGTGAATATCCTGAACACCTTGTTGAAGATGGAAAAGTTTTCTGAACACCTTGGCCAGGTGGCAAATGTTCTGTTGTTCCCTGGACACCCAGAGTTCCTGGGGAAAATGCTAAACATCCTAAAGACCTTTGCACAGCTGGTAAAGTTTCTAGATGCTCATGCTTAGATGTTAACGATCTAGCAGATCCTAGGGCAGATGGTAACTGTCCCACAACAAGAATGTTGGAGGCAGAAGGTTTTTTAGATGCTTTAGAAGACATGGAAGATTTTTGATATGTTTGGGCTAAAGGCACAACTTCTAGATGATTTTTTTTACATGTGGACTTTCCCTTAGACCCTTGGTAATATAAAAGAGGTTGTGTCGTTCTGAAGTCTGATTGGCCAACGGACCAATCACCTTGAGCATGGGCAAAATGTTCTGGATCATTTGAGAGAGATAAAGAAATTCCCTGGAGCTCTGGGCCAGATCGTGAACAGACCAGAGCCTTTTGGTTAGACAGAGAAAGCCCTTGAGCCTTTTGGGGAAATATGGAATGTCCACCATACCCTTTGTCCAACTGGCAACTTTCCACAGTCCCTTGGTCATCTGTGGGATGTTTCAAGGCATTTTGGACAGATACAGAAGGGGTGGGACTCACCTGAGGAGTCGTTGTAGCGATTGATGTTTCTTTGGCAGCAGGAGATGATGCAAGTCCCCTTTCATCAGAAGTTCTGGAGTCTCCTTTATCAGAAGGATCAACACTCAACCTGTTTTTAGTAGAAACCGGATGCTTGGGGAAAACATGGGTAGAGGGAGAAGGTCTACTACTTCCCATCAGAGAAGGCATGTGAAAGGAACACTCTTGGGTAGATGGAGATAATTGTAAAGCACCCTGTTCAGATATGGTAGATCCTTTGACCATCTGCACAGATGGGGAAGGTATTAATGTGTCTTGTGTACCCGTGCAATTCTTGCCCGTGGCTTCAGAGTGAGGGGAATGTCCTAGAGATACCTGTGTAGATGTGGCCTCTCCTAGAGCATCATGGACATATGTGAGAGGTATAAGAGCCTCTTGAGCAGGTAGGGAAATTTCTAGACCTCCTTGTGTACTAGTGGAAGTTCCAAGAAAATTTTCTTCAGCCTGAGAAAGGGATAACACCTTCTGTATAGAAGTATCAGGTGTCGTAGCCAGCTTGATAGGCAAAACAGGTTCCAAGGGCCCTTTTGAAGATGAAGTAGAACCTAGAGCCTTATGGGCATTTGGAAGATATTCTGGAGACATTTGTGGGCATGGAGAAGGACCAACGGCCCTTTGTCCAGGTGGATAAGAGTCTATAGCATCTTGTGTAGATGGGGAAGATGGCTGATCCTCTTGAGGAGATAGGGAAGTTCTCATAGTCTCCTGTGAAGTTTGGGGAGGTCCTATGGATTCTTGTGCACAGGTAGAATCCAAGGAATTCCCTTCTTTAGCCGTACAGGATGCTACAGACTCTTGTGTGTGCAAATCACCTCCCACAGCACCTTGCTCACATAGGATTGGATCCAGAACCTTCTGTACAGATGGAATCTGTCCTAGAACATCTTTTGTAGATGTGTCACATCCACGAGTCATTTCTAAAGATGGGACTGTGGCTAGAACTCCTTTTGTAGATGTAGCCTGTCCTACAAACCCTTTATGTGATAGGGTAGTACTCAGACAATCCTGTACAGGTTTTGGAAATCGTAGCATCTTTGATGTATATGAGGAATCCTTTACAGCCTCTCCTACAGATACACAATGTCCCAGTGTCACCAAGGGCTGCATGGAGGGTTGTATGGTCTCAGCACACTGTACAAATATGGAGCTTGTTTGGCTCCCTGGGAGCATTTTGGCAGAATCTTGGCTGTTTGGGACCTGATGACAAGTCAGGAGGACCCTTTTGGCTGGTAGGGGATATTTGAATAATTCTTGATCAGATCGGGACTTTCTGGAGACCCGTTGTTTAGAGAGAGCATCTTTCAATCCTCTACTAGAATGAGAATGTTCAGGGTCACTTTTCATAGCAGGAGAATGGTTTAATCTTCCTTTCTGTGGGAGATCAGATTTAAGAACATGTCTTTGATGCTCTTCCATAGAGGGAGATAATCCTAGTGGCCACCTAACAGATGGAGAAGGTCTCAGAACCCCTGGGGAAGATGCTGATGGTTCTAGTTCACTTTGTGTATGTGCAGAAGGCACAAGAGTCCCTTTGGAGGACTCGGGAGTTTCTATCACATATAGCCTATGTGTGGAACTCTCAAGAGCCCCTTCTAAGGATGGCAAAGGTCCTTGAGCTCCTGGTATAGGTGTGGAAATTTTTGTCTCTGCTTGGGCAGGTATGAGCGGTGTGAGGCTCACTTTTGGAATCGTGATTGCATTTCTTTCCCTTTGGACTGTAAGAGATGATCTGAGCCCATTTTTTAATGGTAGAGGACTTTGAAAGCCCTCTTGGTTTAAAGGGGAAGTTCTGAAATCCTCTTGGTCAGCAGGGTCAGGTCTCAAACTCACTTTACTAGAAGCAGATTGCATGGGGCACTTTGGGGGAGAAGGGGAACATCTTTGGCTGTCTTTGTGAGAGGACTTAGCTTTATGCCCTGCTTTGGCAGCTGTCAAACATGTTGAACTCTCCTGGGGAGAGGAAGTGGAAGTCGATACATTTGAGACAAAAGAGAAATCAGTGATGTTACCTTTGGGAGAAGGAGGTTTGGATCCCTCCTTGTCTGATGGGGCCTGTTGTAGGTCCCCTTGACCAGAGGAGTCTTGTCCAACATGCTTTGGAGGAGAATTGGAAAGATTAGAGTTATGTAGGGTAGGGGATAACCTTTTGGAACTCCTTCTGGAAGAGGAGGCATGTATGATTTTCCTTTCAGCACAAGTGGGAAGTCTTTGGGATGCCTGGGCAGATGTGGAATGCCCCATAGACTCTTGGAAATATCTGGTTAGTTCGAGAACATCTTGGGTGGATAGGGACAGTCCCTGAGCATGTTGGGTGGATAGGGACAGTCCCCGAGCATGTTGGGTGGATAGGGACAGTCCCTGAGCATCTTGGGGAGAAGTGGAAGTTCCCGGATCTCCTTGGCTAGATACGGAAGGGTGTGGGGAACCTTGAATATGTGGGGAGATTACCTGTCCATGTTGTCCAGCAGAAGACGGCCCAGGCACTGTGTGATCTTCTTTAAACTTGTGACTGGCATCTCCAGCCCCGTTTGTGGAAGATGCTGCAGGCACTCTATCACCCAACTGGTCAAAATCCATAGGTTCTTCAAACACAGTGGACATAGACTGGCTTCTTGTCACCTTCCCAGGGATGGGCACAGAAGAGGAGGCTACTCTTTTTCTGGTGGCAGGCTGTAAAACAGATGGTCTGGTATCCCTGGTCAGTGGGTGACTCGTGCCCTCAGGAACCCTCAGAGGAATTGTAACTGTCCATTTTTTGTTCTCTTTCAGGTTCCTCAAAGGGTCCGGGATCCTCTTCTTGGCTGAAGCCTTGACAAGAGCTTTGAGTTTCTGTAGCTTTTCTGTCACGTGAGCATCAGGTTTTTTGAATCTCTGGTCTTCATAGGGATTTGGGCTCCTGAACTTGTACCGAGTCCGTCTAAGGAGCCCCGGATGATCAAAGTCCCTCGGGTCTCTGCTGGTCAAGTGCTTCCCTTGTTGGGGTAAGGTGTTACCATCCGGTTGGGGGACAGTGAAGGGGGTCCCAGGCCGTGGAGGCTGGGAACCCTGCAAGAGATTCCCCAATTGGGGTACGGTATTATTATTCCTTTGGGGGACACTGAAGGGGGTCCCAGGCCGTGGAGGCTGGGAAACCGGTCCCTGGTCAGAGGGTAAAGTCCGGGCTGAGGCTTCCTGCCCTCTCTCCACACGTCTGGCCATTTAATCGTGAAGGAAATTGTTCAAGAAACATGAAATGGGCCACTGCCCATGAAAGGGGCAGTGCATGTACTTGCCAATGGTGACTCGTGGCAAACAATGCTTAAGCAGCAACCTTTGAGAGCGGCACTCTCTCCCGAGTACTGTGAACGCGTCCTGAAGGCCAAGAGCACAGAACTAGAGTGACCGTTGGCCTCAGGAATGAAGCAAAGTTCTAGAACTGCTGTCCTCATGCCTGCACGGGCCAGTTGCGAGCTGGAGAGCAGCTGTCCTCATGCCTGCCAGTCCCGAGCCTGGACAGTGAGTGTCCTTGCGCCTGCACGGGCCAGTCCTGAGCCTGGACAGTGAGTGTCCTTGCGCCTGCACAGGCCAGTCCCGAGCCTGGAGAGAGGCTGTCCTCATGCCTGCCCGGGCCAGTCCCGAGCCTGGAGAGAGGCTGTCCTCATGCCTGCCCGGGCCAGTCCCGAGCCTGGAGAGAGGCTGTTCTCGAGCCTGTAGAGGCCAGTCCTGAGCTGCCTCACTTTGCAGTTCTGCTTGAGGTAGCAGTGCAACCATCCAAGCATTCTGAATGAGGAGGGACACTGAGGAGCCTCTCCCTTTGGGTTCAGAGTGCTACCTGGTCTGGTATTTTAGTGATTTTCAGTTATTAGGCTTTGCGGTATTTTTAGCGTTTTACTGTTTCTATTTTTTTTTGTTGTTGTTTGTTTGTTTGTTTGTTTGTTTTCTTGAGTTTTTTTTTTTTTTATTTTAATTTTGGAGTTATATTTTTTGCGTTTAAGAGTTTTAGTGTTGGCAGGCAGTGGTGACCTTGCCTTTAATCCTACACTTGGGAGGCAGAAGTAGGTAAATTTAAGAGTTCAAGTCAGCATATTCTCCAGGACAGCCAGGGTTACACAGAGAAACCCAGTCTCCAAAACTCAAAAAGAAAAAAAAAAACAAACAAACAAACAAAAAACAAACAAACAAAACAAACAAGAAAGAAAGAAAGAAAGAAAGAAAGAAAGAAAGAAAGAAAGAAAGAAAGAAAGAAAGAAAGAAAGAAAAAAGAAAGAAACAAAGAAAGAGAAAGAAAGAAAAAGAAAAAAGAAAGAAAGAAAGAAAGAAAGAAAGAAAGAAAGAAAGAAAGAAAGAAAGAAAGAAAGAAAGAAAGAAATTTAGCGACATTTTTGGCTTCATCTGTGTTTTTTAAAGATTTTTAGTTTTTTTTTTTAAGTGTTTTTAGTGTTTTTAGAGGAGTGTTTTAAACTCTATATTTGTTTTTTTTTTTGAGGCTTCTAGTGTATAAGTTTTTTTGTTTTTTTTGTTTTTGGTTTTTTTTTGAATTTTATTGTTTTTCTTAGGTTATTTTGTTGTTGTTGTTCTTGAATAATTATTTACAATTTGAGGGTTTTTAATTTTAGTATTTAATAGTTTTAGAGTTGCCAGGCAATTGTGGCCCATGCTTTTAAACCCAGCACTTGGGAGGAAAATGTAGGGGATTTTTTTTAGATCAAGGCCAGCCTGTTCTACAGAGGGATCTCCTGGACAGCCAGGGATAAACATAGAAAACCAGTCTCCAAAACTTAAAAAAAAAGAAAAAAAAAAAAAGAAAAGAAGAAAGACAGAAAGAAAGAAAGAAAGAAAGAAAGAAAGAAAGAAAGAAAGAAAGAAAGAAAGAAAGAAAGAAAGAAAGAAAGACAGACAGACAGACAGACAGACAGACAAAGAGAGAGAGAGAGACAGGAAGGGAGGAAGGAAGGAAGGAAGGAAGGAAGGAAGGAAGGAAGGAAGGAAGGAAGGAAGGGAGGGAGGGAGAGAGAGGGAGGAAGAAATGAAGGAAGGAAGGAAAAAAGGAAGGAAGGAAGAAGGAAGGAAGAAAAAGGAAGAAAGGAAGGAAGAAAGGAAGGAAGGACATGTTTTAGGGACATTTTGGCTTCTTATGTACCTTTTTTTTTTTTTAGATTTCTATGGGTTTTTCAAAAGGTTTGTAAAGTGTTTAGAAGAGTGTTTTAGAAGTTTTTTGTTGTTGTTTTTGTTTTTTGTTTTGTTTGTTTGTTTTTCAGGCTTCTAGTGTATTTTTTAGTGTTTTTCTTGGTTTTTTAAGGATTTTAGTGTATTTTAGGGTTTTGAGGTTTAATTTAGGCTTTACTTTATTTCTTCTTTTTTTTTTGGATGTTACTGTATTTCTTAGGGTTTTTTGTTTTTGTTCTTCATTGAAAAAACAAATAGAGTTTTATATTGGGGAATTAATTGTTTTTGGGTTACCAGGCAATGGTGGACCATGCCTTTAATTCCAGCAATTAGGAGGCAGAGGTAGGAGGATTTTTGAGTTAATGGCCAGCCTGGTCTACAGACAGAGCTCCAGAACAGCCACAGATACAGGAAATCCAGTCTCCAAAAACTCAAAAAAAAAACAAAAAAACAAGAATAAGCCCACTTTTGGGGTCATTTTTACATTCTTTTATATTCTTAATTTTTTAGAATTTTAGTGTTCTTCTTAAGAGTTTTCTAGGGTATTAAGAAGAGTGTTTTAGAGGTGTTTTTGGTTTTCAGTATTTTAGTGTATTTGTAGTGTTTTTTTCTGCTTTTTCTTTTTTTTTTCTTTTTTTTTTAGGATATTAGGGTTCTTCAGGGTTTGGGTTTTTTTTAGGCTTTAAAGTTTTTTTTTATGATTTTTGTTTTTTAGTATTTTGGGGGGGTGGTTTTTTTGTTTGTTTGTTTGTTTTTGGTTTTTTTTTTGGATTTTTTTTGTTTTTTTGTTTTTTTTGGTTTGGGTTAAGTTTTTTGTTCACTTGTTTTTGGATTTTCTTTTTTTCGATACAGAGTTTCTCTGTATAGCCCTGGCTGTCCTGGAATTCACTCTGTAGACCAGGCTGGCCTCAAACTAAGAAATCTGTCATCCTCTGCCTCCCAAGGGCTAGGATAAAAGGTGTGTTCCACCATGCCTGGTGTTTATGTGTGTGTGTGTGTGTGTGTGTGTGTGTGTGTGTGTGTGTATGTGTTTGAGAATTTTTAAATTAAATTTTAAGGTTTTATTTTTGATATGTAAGAGTTTTAGGGTTGCCAGGAAGTAGTGGCCCTTGCCTTAAATCCCAGCAATTGAGAGATAGAGGTAGTGGATTTTTGAGTTTGAGGCCAGTCTGAGCTACAGAGGAAGTTCCAGGTCAGCCAGGGATACACAGAGAAACACAGTCTCAAAAAAAAAAAAAGTATTAGAGTAATTTTGGCTTCTTGTGTATTATTTTTAGATGTCTATGGGTTTTTGGAAGGGTTTGTAGAGTTTATAGAAGAGTGTTTTAGAGGTTTTTTGTTTTTGTTTTTTTGTTTTTTTTTTGTTTTTTTTTGTTTTTTTTTTTTTTTTTTGGTTTATAGGCTTCCTGTGTATTTTTAGTGTTTTTTCTTGTTTGTTTGTTTTAAGGATCTTAGTGTATTTTATGGTGTTGGTGTTTAATTTAGGCTTTATTTTACCTTTTAGCATTATACTGTATTTCTTAGGGTCTTTTGGTAATTGTGGTTGTTGATTTTGATTTAAAAAAAAATTAGGATTTTATGTTTGAAGTTTAATTGTTTTAGGGTTTCCAGGCAATGATGGCCCTTGCCTTTAATCCCAGAACTTGGGAGGCAGAGGCAGGAAGATTTTTTTAATTCAAGGCCAGCTTGGTCTACAGAGGGAGCTCCAGGACAGCCAGGAATACACAGAGAAACCCAGTCATCAAAGAAACCACAAAAAAAAAACAAAAACCAAAAACCAAAAAACAAAACAAAAAAAGAAAGAAAAAAAAACAAAGAAAAACAAAGAAAAAAGAAAGAAAGAAAGAAAGAAAGAAAGAAAGAAAGAAAGAAAGAAAGAAAGAAAGAAAGAAAGAAAGGAAGGAAGAAAGAAAGGAAGGAAGGAAGAAAGAAAAATAATTACTTTATGGACATTTTGGGCTTCCTGTGGTGTTTTTTTTTGTTTATTTGTTTGTTTTGAGTTTTTTTGTTTGTTTGTTTGTTTTTAATTTTATTGTTTTTGATACGAGTTTTGTAGAGTTTTTAGAAGAGTGTTTTGGAGGGATTTTTTTTTTTGGTTTTCAATATTTTAGTGTATTTTTAGGGTTTTTTTGAATTTTAAGGATTCTAAGGTGTTTTAGAGTTTTGTTTTTTTTTAAAGTTTTTTTTAGAATATTATCTTTCTTTTTTTTTAGGTTTAGTTTGTGTGTGTGTGTTTGTGTGTGTGTGTGTGTGTGTGTGTGTGTGTGTGTGTTTGTGTGTGGTTTTTAGTGTATTTTTTTTTTAATTTTTAATTTTGTTTTTGAAGTTCATGGATTTTAGTGTTGCCAGGAAGTAGTGGCCAGTAATTAATTAATTAATTAATCCCAGTAATTGGGAGGCAGAGGTAGTATATTTCTGAGTTCGAGGCCAGGCTGGTCTACAAAGTGAGCTCCAGGACAGCCAGAGAAACACAGAGAAACCCAATCTCCAAAAACTCAAAAAAAAAAAAAAAAACAAACAAAACAAAACAAAATGAACAAACAAAGACACAGATTTGGTTCAGTTTTGCGATCTTGTATATTTTTAATTTTTTTAGAATTTCAGTGTTTTTCTTAATGGTTTTAAGAAGAGTGTTCTAGAGGGTTTTTTTTTTTGGTTTTCAGTATTTTAGTGTTTTTTTAGTGTTTTTTTCGGTTTTTTTTTTTTGAATATTAGGGTTTTTGAGGGTTTTGGGATATTTTTTAGGCTTTATATGTTTTTTTTAGTTTTTTTTTGTTTGTTTTGGTGAGTGTGTGTATGTGTGAATATGTGTGTGTGTAGTGTGTGTGTGTGTGTGTGTGTGTGTGTGTGTGTGTGTGTGTGTTTGAGATTTTTTTAAATTTAACTTTAAGATTTTATTTTTGGAGTTTAAGAGTTTTAGGGTGGCCAGGCAATGGTGGCCCATGCCTTTAATCCCAGCAATTGGGAGGTAGATCTAGAGCAATTGGATTTGTGAGTTCGAGGACAACCTTATCCACAAAGTGAGAGTCAGAAGAGCCAGGGATACACAGAGGAACCCAATCTCCAAAAATTCAAAAGAGAGAAAGAAAGAAAGAAAGAAAGAAAGAAAGAAAGAAAGAAAGAAAGAAAGAAAGAAAGAAAGGAAGGAAGGAAGGAAGGAAGGAAGGAAGGAAGGAAGGAAGGAAGGAAGGAAGGAAGGAAAGAAGGAAGAAGAAAAAAGTGCTTTATGGATATTTTGGGCATCTTGAGGGTTTTTTTTTTAATACTGGGGTTTTTTAAGTGTTATTTTAGGGTTTTGAGAATAGTGTTTTAGAGTTTTTTGTTTTTCAGGCTTCTGGTGGAGTTTCAGTATTTTTTCTTGGTTTTTAAAGGATTTTTAGTGTTTTTTATGGTTTGGGGTTTAATTTAGGCTTTACTTTTTTTTTTTAGCATTTTACTGTATTTCTTAGAGTTTTTTATTGTTGTTGTTGTTGTTCTTGATGTTTTTTTAATAAAAAAAAGTTTAGGATTTTATATTTGGGATTTAATTATTTTAGGGTTGCCAGGCAATCGTGGCCCATGCCTATAATCCCAGCAATTGGGAGGCAGAGGTACTGGATTTTTGAGTTAGAGGCCACCCTGTCGACAGAGTGAGATCCAGAACAGCCACGGATACACAGAGAAATCCAGTCTCTAAAAACTCAAAAAAGGAAAAAAAAAAAAGGAAGGAAGGAAGGAAGGAAGGAAGGAAGGAAGGAAGGAAGGAAGGAAGGAAGAAAGAGAAGTATTAGGTGCATTTTGGCTTCTGTGTAATTCTTTTAAATTTCTATGGGTTTTTGAAAGAGTTTGTAGAGCTTTTTGTAGAGAGTTTCAGTTTTTTTGGTTTATAGGCTTCTTGTGTGATTTTAGTGTTTTTTTCTTTTTGTTGTTGTTGTTGTTGTTGTTGTTGTTGTTGTTGTTGTTGTTTTAAGGACCTTAGTGTATTTTGTGGTTTGGGCATTTCAGGTATCTGGGACCCTTCTCTGCAAGAGGAGATCTTGCCTGCAGAGAGTACTCTGAACACTGAAACTCAGGAGAAAACTAGTCTCCCAGGTCTGCTGATAGAGGCTAAAATAATCACCTGAGGAACAAGATATAACCAGAGACAATTATAACAACTAACTCCAGAGATTTACCAGATGATGGAGGGCAAACATAAGAATCTTACTAACAGAAACCAAGACCACTCACCATCATCAGAATTAAAGCACTCCCATCTCACCCAGTCCTGGAAACGCCAAAACACCCGAAAAGGTAGTCCCACATTTAAAAGCATATCTCAGGTTGATGGTAGAGGACATCAAGAAGGACTTTAATAACTCACTTAAAGGAATACAGGCGAACACTGCTAAATAGGTAGAAGACCTTAAGAGGAAGCACAAAAAAAAAAAAAAAACTTAAAGAATTGAAGGAAAACACGACCAAACAGGTGATGGAATTGAATAAAACCATCCAAGACCTAAAAAGTGAATTAGACACAATAAAGAAACCCCAAACTGAGGCAATGCCAGAGATAGAATACCTAGGGAAGAAATCTAGAACCATAGATGCGAGCATCAGCACCAGAATACAAGACATGGAAGAGAGAATGTCAGGTGCAGAAGATTCCATAGAGAACATTGGAACAACAATCAAATAAAATACAAAATGCAAAAGATCTTATCTCAAACATCCAGGAAATCCAGGACACAATGTGAAGTCCAAACCTAGGGGTAAGGGAAAAAGGTCGGTAACATATAAAGGTAGGCCTATCAGAATTACACCAGACTTTTCACCAGAGACTATGAAAGACAGAAGATCCTGGACAGATATTATACAGATACTAAGTGAACACAAATGCCAGCCCAGGCTATTATACCCAGCCAAACTCTCAATTACCATAGATGGAGAAAACAAAGTATTTCACGATAAAAAACAAATTCACACATTAGCTTTCCGTGAATCCAACCCTTCAAAGTATAATAAGAGAAAAAAAAAATACAAGGACAGAAACCACACCCTACAAAAAGCAAGAAAGTAATCCCTCAACAAACCAAAAAGAAGACATCCACAAGAACAGAATGCAAACTCTAACAACAAAAATAATAGGAAGCAACAATTACTTTTCCTTAATATCTCTTAATATCAATGGATTCAGTTCCCCAATAAAAAGACATAGACTGACAGACTGGCTACAAAAACAGGACCCAATAGTCTACTGCTTACAGGAAACCCATCTCAGGGAAAAAGGCAGACACTACCTCAGAGTGAAAGGCTGGAAAACAATTTTCCAAGTAAATGGTCTGAAGAAATCAGCTGGAGTAACCATTTAAATATCGAATAAAATTGATTTTTAACCTAAAGTTTTCAAAAAAGACAAAGAAGGACACTTCATACTCATTAAAGTTACAATCTTCCAAGAGGAACTCTAAATTCTGAATATCTATTCTCCAAATGCAAGGGCAATCCAATTCATTAAAGAAAGCTCAAAGCACACATTGCAGCTCACACAATAATAGTGGGAGGCTTCAACAATGCACTTTTTTTTTTTGGAGGAAAAAATTTTATTTGTATGTAAATCACTTAAACAAAAAAGTTAATAAATTAAAAAAAATTCATCCATGGACCTATGTCTAGATATGTTTTGAATTCTTGACCTAATGAGTTAAAATTAAAAAAAAAAAAACCTAAATATAAAAATCCTTCCTTAAGTAAATTTACAAACCATTTTACAATTTGATCAATCTAGTTACAGAACAAACCACTTTTATCAATGGACATATCGTGGAAACAGAAACTAAATAGGGACACAGTGAAACTAACAGAAGTTATTAAACAAATGGACTTAATAGATATCTACAGAATGTTTTATCCTGAAACAAAAGGATGTAACTTTTTCTCAGCACATCATGGTACCTTCTCCAAAATTGACCATATAATTGGTCATAAAACAGGCCTCAACTGATAAAAAATATTGCAATTGTCCAAAGCATCCTATCAGACCACCAAGGACTTAGGATGATTCATCTTCAATAACAACATTAATAATGGAAAGCCAACACTTATGTTGAAAATGAACAACAGTCTTTTCAGTGATACCTTGGTCAAGGAAGGGATATAGAAGGAAATTAAAGACATTTTAGAGTTTAATGAAAATAAAGCCACAACATTCCCTAACTTATGAGACTCAATGAAATCATTACTAAGAGGGAAACTCATAGATTTGAGTACCTCAAAAAAGAAACCAGAGAGAGCACATACAAGCAGCTTGAGAACACATGAAAAATCTCCAAAATAAAGGAAGCAAATTCACTCAAGAGGAGTAGATGGAAGGAAATAATCAAACTCAGGGGTGAAATTAACCAAGTGGAAACAAGAGGAACTACTTAAAGAATCAACCAAAGAGGAGCTGGTTTTTTGAGAAAATCAACAAGATAGATAAACCCTTAGCTAGCATCCCTTAAGGCACAGAGACAGCATCCTAATTAACAAAATCAGAATTGAAAAGGGAGACATTAAAAACAGATCCTGAAGAAATCCAAAATACAATCTGATCCTTCTATAACACACTATACTCAACAGAACAGGATAACCTGGACAAAATGGACAAATTTTTAGACAGATACCAGGTAACAAAGTTAAAACAGGATCAAGTTAACTATCTAAACAGTCCCATATACCCTAAAGAAATAGAAGCAGGCATTAATAGTCTCCCAACCAAAAAAAAAAAAAAGCCCAGGAACAGATGGGTTTAATGCAGAGTTCTATCAGACCTTCAAAGAATATCTAATTCCAGTTCTGCACAAATAATTCCACAAAATAGCAATAAAAGGTACTCTAACCAACTCATTCTATGAAGACACAATTCCTCTGATACCTAAACCACAGAAAGATCCAACAAAGATAAAGAACTTCAGAACAGTGGCCCTTATGAATATCGAAACAAAAATACTCAGTAAAATTATCCCTAATCATATCCAAGAACACATTAAAAATTTCATTCAACCTTACCAAATAGGTTTTATACCAGGTGTACAGGGATGGTTTAATATATGGCAATCCATCAACATAATCCATTATATAAACAAACTCAAAGACAAAACCACATGATCTTCTCATTAGATGCAAAGAAATCATTTAAGTAAATCCAAAACCCATTCATGATAAAAGTCTTGGAAGGATCAGGAATTCAAGGCATAACAGGATAAAAGCAATTTACAGTAAATCAGTACCCAACATCAAATGTAATGGTATGAAGCTGGAAGCAATCCCACTAAAATCAGTGACTAGACAAGGCTGCCCACTTTCTCCCTACCTATTCAACATTGTTCTTGAAGTCCTAGGCAGAGCAATTTGACAATGAAAGGAGACCAAGGGGATACAAATTGGAAAAGAAGAATTCAAAATATCACTTTTTGCAGATGATATGATAGTATATATAAGTGAACCTAAAAATTCCACCACAGAACACCTAAACTTGAAAAACAACGTCGGTGAAATAGCTGAATATAAAATTAACCAAACATGTCAATGGCCTTTCTCTTCACAAAGAACAAACAGGCTGAGAAGGAAATTAGAGAACCATCGCCCTTCTCAATAGTCACAAATAATATAACATACTTTGGTGTGATTCTAACTAAGGAAGTGGAAGATCTGTATGATAACAACTTCAAGTCTCTGAAGAAAGAAATTAAAGAAGATTTCAGAAGATGGAAAGATCATCCATTATCATGGATTGGCAGTATCAACATTGTAAAAATGACCATCTTGCCAAAAGAAATCTACAGATTCAATAAACTCTCCATTAAAATTCCAACTCAATTCTTCCATGAATTAGAAAGGGCAATCTGCAAATACATTGGGAATAAACAAAACCTAGGATAGCAAAAAATCTTCTCATGGATAAAAGAACCTCTGGTGCAATCACCATGCCTGACCCAAAGCTTTACTACAGAGCAATTGTGATAAAAACTGCATGGTACTGATATAGTGACAGAGAAGTAGACCAATGGAATAGAATTGAAGACCCAGAAATGAACCCACACACCTATTGTCAATTGATCATCTACAAGGGAGCTAAAACCATCCAGTGTAAAAAAGACTGCATTTTCAACAAATAGTGCTGGGACAATTGGTGGTTATCATGTAGAAGAATGTGAATCAATCCATTCCTATCTCCTTGTACTAAGGTCAAATGTAAGTGGATCAAGGAGCTCCACATAAAATCAGAGACACTGAAACTTGTAGAGGAGAAAGTGGGGAAAAGCCTCAAAGATATGGGAACAGGGAAAAATTCCTGAATAGAAGAAAAATGGCTTGTATTGTAAGATTTAGAATTGACAAATGGGACCTCATAAAGCTGCAAATCTTTTGTAAGGCAAAAGACACCTTCAATAAGACAAAAAGGTCACCAAAAGATTGTGAAAGGATCTTTCACTGTCCTAAATCAGATAGGGCACTAATATCAAATATATATAAAGAACTCAAGAAGGTGGATTCCAGAAAATCAAATAAAAAACGGGCCTCAGAGCTAAAGAAAGAATTCTCACCTGAGGAATACCAAATGGCTAAGAAGCACCTGAAACAATGTTCACCATCCTTAATCAGCAGTGAAATGTAAATCAAAACAACCCTGAGATTCCATCTCACACCAGTCAGAATAGCTAAGATCAAATATTCAGATGACAGCAGATGCTGGCAAGGATGTGGAGAAAGCAGAAAACTCCTCCATTGTTGGTGGAATTGCAAGTTTTAAATTAACTCTGGAAATAAGTCTGGCGGTTCTTCAGATAATTGGACATTGTACTACCATAGGATCCCACAATACCTCTCCTGGGCATATCTGCAGAAGCTGTTCCAACTAGTAAGACACATGCTCCACTATGTTCATAGCGGCCTTATTTATAATAGCCAATAGCTGGAAAGAATCCAGATGCATGTCAACAGAAAATGGTTACAAAATTGTGGTACATTTACACAATGGAGTTCTACTACTAATAGTACAGCTATTAAAAAGAATGAGTTTATGAAATTTATAGGCAAATGGTTGGACCTGGAGAGCATCATCCTGAGTGAGGTAACTCAATCACAAAAGAATGGTAATGATATGTACTCACTAATAAGTGGATATTAGCGCTGAAACCTAGAATACTCCCAAGATATAAGATACAATTTGCCAAACACATGAAACTCAAGAAGAATGAAACCCAAACTGTGGACACTTTTCCCTTCTTAGAATTGGAAACAAAATACCCATGGAAGGAGTTACAGAGACAAAGTTTTGAGCTTAGACAAAAGGATAGACCATCTAGAGATTGCCATATGCAGGGATCCATCCACTAATCAGTCTCCAAACAAAACAAAACAAAACAAAAATCGTAGTAATCATGGCTACTGATCAGAAACCATACTCTTGGACCACTGATAAGAAAGTTAATTTAAAAAGAAGCCAAGTAACTCATTCCTTCCTCAACATTCTTGAATGTCAACCCCATTGTTGGGAAGAGATTTACTATCACATTAAAAGCCCAAATAAACTTTCTTTGGAAGGAAATTCAATCTATTGATAAGCCCCTCTCTCTATAATTTTAGTTTCAAAATTAGAAGAAGTATATAGATTATATGAGCCTCAAGCCACATCGAGAAAAGTTCTAGAATGGACCTGGTTAGAGAGATTATCTTCACGCCTGCGCAGAGATGCAAGGTATGGGAGAGGCAAACAGGGTGCCCACCATCATTGTGAAGCTGAAAACTGGTGCGACTTCTATTGGGGTACAACAATACCCCATGAGCAGAGAGGCCCAAGTCGGCATCAGACCTCACATTCAAAGGCTCATAGAAATAGGTGTTTTGGTCCCTTGTCAATCTCCCTGGAATACTCCATTACTACCAGTTAAAAAGCCAGGCACTAATGTTTATCTGCCAGTACAAGACTTAATAAAAGTAAACGAAAGAGTATGAAATATTCATCCTACTGTTCCTAACTCCTACAATCTACTTACTTCTCTCCACCCTGACAGACATTGTTATATAGTCCTGCACCTGAAGGACACATTCTTCTGCCTAAAACTACATCCCATGAGTCAGGTAATCTTTGCTTTCAAGTGGAGAGACCCAGATTAGGGATAGGCTGGACGAACTAACTTTGAGACATTTACCTCAAAAATTCAAGAACTCTCCTATTCTCTTTGATGAAGCCTTCCACTCGGACTTGGCACTGTTCAGGTCAGAAATCCCCCAAGTTTTTCTTCTTCATTATGTTTATGACCTGCTTCTTGCTGCCACCACCGAAAAATGGTGCAGACTGGGAACTGAAAAATTACTGGCAGAATTGAGGGAGTTGGGATACAAGGCATCTGCTAAGAAAGCCCAGAATTGCCAGACAGAAGTAACCTATTTGGGTTATAGTCTCAGGGAAAGGAAATGGTGGCTGACAGAAGCTTGGAAAAAGACTGTAACTCAAATCCCCATCCCAACATCCTTAAAGCAGGTGAGAGAATTTGTTGGAATTCCTGGTTTTTGTAGACTCTAGATTCCAAGCTTTGCGACTCTGGCAGCCACACTCTAACACTTTACTAAAGAGACTGGAACTTTCTTATGGACCTCCATACACCAGTAGGCCTTTAAAGAGATTAAAAAGCCCTTGCTTAGTGCACCAGCCCTAGCCCTGCAAGACATGACTAAGCCTGTCACTCTATATAGAGGAATGAGCAGGAAAAGAAAGTGGGGTTCTGATCTAAGCTCTGGGGCCATAAAAATAACCTGTGGAATACTGGTAAAAAAAAAACAAAAAACAAAACAAACAAAGAAACAAACAAAAGAAACAAAAAACAAAAAAACTAGACCCAGTGTCCAGTGGATGGCCATTGTGCTTAAAAGCTATCGATGCTTTGGCCCCACTTCTCAAAGATGCTGATAAACTGATTCTAGGTCAATGAATGATAGTGGTAGACCCATGCCTTAGAAATCATCATTAGACCACCGCCTGATCGCTGGATGCCTAAATCTCACATGACCCATTAACAGAACCTCTTACTGACTGAGAGAGTGCAGTTTGTACACCCTGCTATCCTGAATTCTGCCACCTTGCTGTCAGAAGCTTACAAATCCCTACCAGAGCACCAGTGTATGTGCATCCTGGCAGAAGAAACCGGAACTAAGAAAGACCTCACTGATCAGCCATGGCCAGACTACACCAACTGGTGCCCGGATGATAGCAGGTTTTTCGTTAAAGGTAAGCAAAAGGCAGGGGCAGCACTGGGCAATGGAAAACAAACCATCTGCACCAGCACCTTGCCTGAAGGGACAATAACCCAGAGAGCAGAGCTAATTGCACTCACACAAGCTTTGTACCTGGCCAAAGTGAAAAACAACAATATCTACACAGACAGCAGGTAAGTTTTCACCACTACTCACATATGTGGGACAATCTATAGGCAACGGGGGCTACTCACTTCTGCTGGGAAAGATATTAATAATAAAAAAATTTTGAGCTATTTAGAAGCCAAAACTTGAAAGTAAATTAAAAAAACAAACAAAAAAACAAAAAACAAACAAAACACATCAAAACAAAACAAAACAAGAACAAAGCAAAAAACAAAATGAAACAAAATAAAACAACAACAAAAAAACAAAAACAAAACAAACAAAACAACAACAACAACAACAACAACAAAACTAGACACCATACATTGTCCTGGTCACCAGAAATGCCTTGATGCCAGAGGGAAAGGAAATCAGATGGCTTACCTCGCTGAAAAACAGGTGGCTCAAAGAGAAAAATAAACAAATTAAAGACCATTATAAACTCATAGACACAGACTTTGAATAAACTCAGAAGATCAGGAACTAATCGGCAAAATACCTGAGATATGTGGGTACACTCCTCAGAAAGTAGCTAAGACCCAAGATGGTTGATATTATCTGCCCACTAGAAAAGGGCAACAATATGTAGCCAGTCTGTACAGGCTCACACATTTGGGAAATAAGAAGCTCAAAGAAATTGTTAAGAGCTCAAACTACTATGTTATAAAAATGTCTGACATTGCTCAAGATAGTGCTAATAAATGCCAAGCCTTTGTCCTCATCAATGCCGGACACAACAAGAACACCCCTGGAAGGTGGCTAAGCTGTAACTGTCCAGAGGCATACTGAAAATTAGATTTTACTGAAGTTAAACCAGCCAAGTACAGTAATAAATATCTATCAGTTTTTATAGACACTTTTTCAGGTTGAGTAAAGCCCTCCCCACTAAGAAAGAGACCTCCAATATCATGGTAAAGAAGATATTAGAGGAAATTTTTCCAAGATTCAGCATCCCTAAGGTACTTTCCTCAGACAATGGCCCCTCCTTCATTACCCAAGTAAGTCAAGAGTTACCCAGACAATTGTGGATCAATCAGAAGTTACATTGTGTTTATAGACCCCAGAGTTCAGGACAGGAATAGCAGATGAATAGATCATGAAAATAAACCTTGAATAAATTGGCTTTAGAGACTGAAGAAAAGATTGGACAACTCTCCTTCCCTTCACTTTGTTCCAAGTACAGAACATCCAAGGAAAATTTAAACTTACACCCTTTGAAATTCACCATGGGGGACTGCCCCCCTTAACAGAAGCAGGGAGAATGTGTGACCCTGATGTTCCTTTTTTCCCAAACCCTTCTAGCTCCCTTGAAGGCCTTAGAACTGGTTGGAAAGGACACCTCGAAATTGCTGAAAAAAAAAAAAGGAACGAACCAGGAACTGACCACAGTGACACATAAGAGTCAAATAGGGGACCCTGTCCTGGTCTGGCATCATTGTTCCAGGAACCTTGATCCCAGATACAAGTCCAGCAGCTCCTCCAGCATGTGCCCGGTTACCCATCCTGACCATACCGAGGTCCACTAGCCTGGCCCTGCTCACACTCTGAAGACACTGCAGAGGAACCTCCTCTCTCCCTGCTACCACTGACAAGAGACTCTCTAGTCTCATTTGCGGGGCTTCTGGGGCTTTCAATGTTACAAATCCTAAAGATGCAAACTCATGGTGGCCTTATTTGACAACTGGGCCAGAGGTTTAATTTTCCCAATTCTAAGATAAGAACTCTATACTAGAAGGAGTGGGGAATGTGTGACCCCAACTTAAAGTGTTTCTCCCAGGAAGGTAAAGCCTCTAGATGTTCCCCAAGCTTGTTTTCCCTGATCTCTGAAAATACAGCCAGAAAGAACCTCTTTTTCTCTATAGCCAGCAAAAAGGCTTTTTGTTTCTATACTTTACAACCAGAGATACCTCCCTTCCTGTGCCAAGGACAATAAGATAAAAATTCAGAAATATCTCACTCCCCACTCCTGCCCTGTAAATTTCAGCAAGGACACCCAGAAGAAAAGAACTCTCCTCCTAACACCTCCCAACTCTTCCCAACTTCTACCAACTCTCCTCCCAACTCCTCCCAATTCCTCAGCTAGCTGTTAAAAGCCCTCTACTGTCACTGATCAGGGTCAAACTCCTCTGCCCTGCATGGTGGAGGGACTTCATCCTCAGCTTGCTGATAATAAAACCTCTTGTGTTTTTGGAGATATTTAACTTTTTTGAAGAGGCCAGAAGAGGGCATTACATCTCTATAGACCCTATAGCATAAGGGAATAATTTTAGGTTTCACAGAAATCATAGTTTTCCTTAAAACACATACAGATGACTTTGTACCCAACATTTAGAAATAATGTTTACCTGGAGATGTAGCTCAGTGGTAAAGCACCAAGTAACAGTTTTGAGTTTCATCTTCAGTTGTGGAAAAATCAAAAAAAAAAAAAAAAAAAAAAAAAAAACAAAAAATAATACAAACAAACAAAAAAAAACAAAATTAAAAAAACAAAAAGCAACCAAATAATAAAGCAAACAAAAAATTCAACAAACCCACCAAATTTAAAAAAAAAAAAAAAAAAAAACGAAAAACAAAAAAAAAAAAAACCTAACAAGCAAACAAAACACAGCAACAAGTCTCACAAATGAAATATGAGTCTGAAAAGTTTACTTAATTAACTGTATAATGTAAACTGAGCAAGAAAACCAATTTTCTATTGTAAGGAAACAAACAAAACCAGCATTAAACACTTTAGGAGCCTAAACTTAGGTATGATTAGAGCAATAGAAAAAAAATAATACTAATGGTAGTGACTACAGCAGAACAAATCTCACAGGGGGGCTAGAGAGATGGTTATTTTGGTAAATTTCTTTCTGTGAAACTATATGGAATTAAGATGGGGGTCTAGAATCCACGTTAAAAGTACATTCTGCAGGCCAGTGCTGAGTAGGTGGAGACAGATGGCTGGCTAGGTAGCCTAGTGGTTTTTGTGAGCTGCAGATTCAGAGATATCCTGTCTCAACTTTTAAGTTGTGTCAGACAGTGGTGGCACATGCCTTAATACCTGCAGTTTTGAGGAAAAAGAAGGGAAATTTCTGAGTTTGTGGCCACCCTGTTATAAAGGGTGAGTTCCAGGACAAACAGATCTATACAGAGAAACCCTGTCTCATAAAAAAAATAGTTGGAATATAATTTAGGATAAAACAGTTGTCTATTTCTGACCTCCTTATGCACACATACACTGAAATGTATACACATCGTTTTTTTGCTGAAAATCTTTTTATGATTTACACAATCTATTCAAATTATGATGTTTTTATTTCTTTTTTGGAAACAGAAAATATTAAGAAAGTGTCATATTTTTATTATCTCCACTGTATAGTAAAATTAAACATCTATCGAGAGAAATGATCCAACATACTTTAAAACACACACACAGGGCAGGGAATGAAAGATGACTTAGGAACCGCCAGACTGATTTCCAGAGTGGTTGTACAAGCCTGAAATCCCACCAACAATGGAGGACCTGGGCATATATCCAGAAGATGCCCTAACTGGTAAGAAGGACACATGCTACACTATGTTCATAGCAGTCTTATTTATAATAGCCAGAAGCTGGAAAGAAGCCAGATGCCCCTCAACAGAGGAATGGATACAGAAAATGTGGTACATTTACACAATGGAGTACTACTCAGCTATTAAAAAGGATGAATTTATGAAATTCCTAGCCAAATGGATGGACCTGGAGGGCATCATCCTGAGTGAGGTAACACATTCACAAAGGAACTCACACAATAGGTACTCACTGATAAGTGGATATTAGCCCAAAACGTAGGATACCCATGATATAAGATACAGTTTCCTAAATTCATGAAACTCAAGAAAAATGAAGACTGAAGTGTGGACACTATGCCCCTCCTTAGAATTGGGAACAAAACACCCATGGAAGGAGTTACAGAGACAAAGTTTGGAGCTGAGACGAAAGGATGGACCATATAGAGACTGCCATATCCAGGGATCCACCCCATAATCAGCATCCAAATGCTGACACCATTGCATACACTAGCAAGATATTATTGAAAGGACCCAGATGTAGCTGTCTCTTGTGAGACTATGCCATGGCCTTGCAAACACAGATGTGGATGCTCACAGTCAGCTAATGGATGGATCACAGGGCTCCCAATGGAGGAGCTAGAGAGAGCAGCCAAGGAGCTAAAGGGATCTGCAACCCTATTTGTGGAACAACATTATGAACTAACCAGTACCCTTGAGCTCTTGACTCTAGCTGCATATGTATCAAAAGATGGCCTAGTCAACCATCACTGGAAAGAGAGGCCCATTGGACTTGCAAACTTTATATGCTCCAGTACAGGGGAATGCAAGGGCCAAAAAGGGGGAGTGGGTGGATAGGGGAGTGGGGGTGGGTGGGTATGGGGGATTTTGGTATAGCATTGGAAATGTAAATGAGCTAAATACCTAATAAAAAATGGAAAAAAAAAGAATGATGACTTAGACATTAAGAACACTTGTTGCTCTTGTACAGAAACAAGGTTTAGTTCTTAGGACCCACATAATGGCTCACAACAATTTTTAATTCAAGATCCAGGGGATTTTGCCATCCTATTCTAGTTTCTAAGAGCACAAGACATGAATGTTGTGTAAACACCAGACATGCATGTTGTAAAAATACAAATGTGCAAAAACACGTTAGGTAAATAAATAAAACAATTTAGAATTACACACGACAGTCCCTTCAACTAAAACAAAGTAGGAGAGACTTCTTTGGTGTTTTGTTTTGTTTTGTTTTGTTTTGTTTTGTTTTGTTTTGTTTTGTTTTGTTTTGTTTTGTTTTGTTTTGTTTTGTTTTGTTTTGTTTCTTTCTTTCAAGTAAGTATTGCAAACTTGAAAAATGGAAAAACTCTTAGTAGTAGTGGAAGCTAAAATACTACCTCCTTTTTGCTACTGTGATGACAGATGACTGATAATATCTCTCTCATCCTTTGTAGGAATGTGTAAACAGGGCCAATCTGCAATGGGCTTGGCTAAGATTGTTTTCCTGCTGTCCAAAACCTGTTACTCAGTATGCTTTGTGGTGGCCAGGAAGCTGAGTTCCTGAGGAAGTAAAGTTCTTGAGGAAGCATGGTAGGCAGAAGTCTCTGTGGAGGGAGTCAGTGAACTGTTGAAAGATGGTTAATCCTGGTTCAGCTGGGGGTCCCAGTGGGATGATGGTGGAGGGATGGAGCTGTTACTAAAGGAGAAAGAAGAGCAGGTGACCCTCATTGGACTCCTGCGGTTAATGCTTCTGGGTTCACAATCCACTTTACCCAAGAAAAACAGAACCTTTTCGCTATGGGCAGGGGATTGAACAGATTATCACCTAGCAGAAACCAGGAAGGCTAGGGAATTGGAGATCCTAAAAGTATTCTTGGGGCCTGGGGATGTGAGTTGTGAGTAAACTGGGGGTCAGTTAGTGGTGGAAACAGACTAGATACTTTTCTGTACTGCTGCTGCCCACCAGGGATTCATTAAAAACAAACTGAAGACCAGTCTTCATTTTTCTTTACCTGGTTTTGAAAGGCCAGATTTCCAAAATTTGTATATATAGGTGCCAAAGTGCTTCCAAATCCAGAGGCTCCTCTCAACCTCAGAAGAGCTGGTACTTCAGACATAATTCAGGGAAGGCTGTGTTTATGTATGTGTTGTTTTGGTATAGGAAGGTAAGCTCTAACTCTATATTTCAGTACTATCTCAAAGCACATGTGCAGTGTTGACTGTCCTTGAAAATGATGTACTCAGCCTTACAACTTTACTGGGGCCTAAGGAAACATGTCTTCTATATTTTTTATATATACATTTTATTTTTTATTTATTTATTTTTTCATTGTTGAAGATTGAATGCAGAGCTTCTTTGTGTAGCATTAAAATATAAGTCCAGTCAGGCGAAAAGTATTTCATTAATATTTGCAAAAAAAAAATTATATATCTTGTTGTATTAACAACCAAGAACAGAATCTCCAGTAACTAATGATAATTAGAATGCAAATTCTAAAAAAATAATTGGATATACACTGTAATATGTTCAAATTTATTATTTCCTATTTAGTGTAAGTATTTCAATGAAAGTATAATTGATTGTATAGCAAGTAAACTATATTAATATTTTGCATATGATGTATATTCCAAACAATAATTCTGTATGATTAATCTTTAATTTTAATGGTTTTCTTGGAGGGTATAGTGGTGTGGGTCAAACTCTCATTGTCATGCCTGTAGGTCAAATGCTGAGCCATCAAACTCTAACATCTGCATTCTTACTTTTTAAAACTTTAATTTCTTTATAGATTTCCAGTACAAAATCTTCTGGGAAAATATGAAGGTACATTTTTGGTTATATAATTTTTTAAAACTATATAGAATTAGCATAATTTCTATATTAGGAAATATAAGTTAATATACTGTATGACATCATAGTGATTTATTCTTTTTTATGTAGTGTTTTGTAACTATTTTTATTTTATTTGTTTATTTATTTATTTTTTTAATTTTTACTAGATATTATCTTTCTTTACATTTCAAATATTAGTCCTTTCTTTGTTTCACCCCAGATAATCCCTATTCCATTTACCCTCTCTGTGTTTCTACGAGGGTCTTCCTCCATCCACCCATTTTACCCTCCCCACCCTGGTACATGCTTTCACTGGGGAATCAAGCCTTCACAGGACCAAGAACCTCTCCTCCCACTGATGTCTGACAAGGTCATACTCTGCTATATATGCAGCTGGAACCATGGGTTGGTGCTTAGTCCCTGGGTGCTCTGGACTGTCTGGTTGGTTCATATTGTTGTTCTTCCTATAAGGTTACAAACCCATTCAGCTCCTTCAGTTCTTCCTGTAACCCATCTACTGGGGACGCCATGATCAGCCTGATAGTTGTCTTTGAGCATCAGCCTCTTTTCTTGCCAAGAAATGCCTGAGCTTCTCAGGAGATAGCCATATTTGGCTCCTGTCAGCAAGCACGTGTTGGTATCCACAACTGTGACTGGGTTTGGTGTCTGTATATGGGATGGATCCTCAGGTTGGGCAGACAATGGATAGTTATTTCTTCAGTCTCTGCTCTGCATTTTGTCTCCATATTTTTTCCAAGGAGTATTGTGTTCCCCATTCTAAGAGGGATTGAAACACCCACACTCTCATCTTCTTTCTGCTTGACCTTCATGTGATCTGTGAAATACATTTTGGATATTCTGAATTTTTAGAATAATATCCCTTTATCAGTGAGTGTGTGCCATGTTTGTAATTTTGGGAATGGGTTACCTCACACAGGATGATATATTTTATATCCTTCCATTTGCCTGTGTATTTAATGAAGTCATTGTCTTTTTGTCATTAGCATATATTTTTATCTCTATTGCTCTATTCTACAGCTTGAGGTCGAGGATGATTCCCCCTGAAGTTCTTTTATTGTTGAGAATAATTTTTCCATATCCTGGATTTTTTTTATTTCAGATGATTTTGTAAATTGTTCTTTCTATCTTTATGAATAATGGAGTTTGAATTTTGATTGAGATTTCACTGAATGTATAGATTGCTTTTGGCAAGATGACCATTTTTACTGAATTAATCCTGCCAATCTATGAGCATGGGAGGTCTTTCCATCTTCTGAGATTTTCAATTTCTTTCTTCAGAGACTTGAAGTTCTTGTCACACAGATCTTTCACTTGCTTGGTGCGAGTAACAGAAAAGTATTTTCTACTTTAAGAAAATGTTATTAAGATTTTAAATTTTGATTTACATTTGTTGTGGAAATTCAGAAGTTTTCCACAAAGATTTAGAAATGTACTTTATGGTTTATTATGTTTAACAGTATGGAAAAGAATCAGTTACATATACAGGCAATTTGTATATTTTAATTGAATTGTTTTACACTAAGTCTTAACTGAGACATTATAGGAAAAAAAATTAGACCTTCTATTTGGTAGAACAGAATAAAACCCTACTTTGAAATACAATTAATTTTCTAGAAAAGATTATCTATGTATCTATCTATCTATCTATCTATCATCTATCTATCTATCTATCTATCTATCTATCTATCTATCTATTTATCTGTTGTAAACTTTAATTTTGAAAATCTAAAACATGAAATAAAACTTCTCTGATAATCTCTTAGGAAAAAAATCTGTAATTACTTCCCATTTGATGATTTTTTACTGCTATTTTTCTTTTTATTGTATGAAAAGAACAATTTAATTTTTTTGAGCGTTCTTTTCCTATTTGTATAAATTTGACTGCTTTCATTACTTTACTTTACAGGGACATGATCAACAACAAATTATATGAGCAGTATAAAAATATGTTTCAGAAGTTGTATGTGGGTGTACAGAAATTCAATAAAGGGGGACTAATATCCAACATATATAAAGAACTCAAGAAGGTGGACTTCAGAAAATCAAATAACCCCATTAAAAAATGGGGCTCAGAACTGAACAAAGAATTCTCACCTGAGGAATACCGAATGGCAGAGAAACACCTGAAAAAATGTTCAACATCCTTAATCATCAGGGAAATGCAAATCAAAACAAACCTGAGATTCCACCTCACACCAGTCAGAATGGCTAAGATCAAAAATTCAGGTGACAGCAGATGCTGGCGTGGATGTGGAGAAAGAGGAACACTCCTCCATTGTTGGTGGGATGGCAGGCTTGTACAACCACTCTGGAAATCAGTCTGGCGGTTCCTCAGAAAATTGGACATAGTACTACCGGAGGATCCAGCAATACCTCTCCTGGGCATATATCCAGAAGATGCCCCAACTGGTAAGAAGGACACATGCTCCACTATGTTCATAGCAGCCTTATTTATAATAGCCAGAAGCTGGAAAGAACCTAGATGCCCCTCAACAGAGGAATGGATACAGAAAATGTGGTACATTTACACAATGGAGTACTACTCAGCTATTAAAAAGAATGAATTTATGAAATTCCTAGCCAAATGGATGGACCTGGAGGGCATCATCCTGAGTGAGGTAACACATTCACAAAGAAACTCACACAATATGTACTCACTGATAAGTGGATATTAGCCCCAAACCTAGGATACCCAAGATATAAGATATAATTTGCTAAACACATGAAACTCAAGAAAAATGAAGACTGAAGTGTGGACACTATGCCCCTCCTTAGATTTGGGAACAAAACACCCATGGAAGGAGTTACAGAGACAAAGTTTGGAGATGAGATGAAAGGATGGACCATGTAGAGACTGCCATATCCAGGGATCCACCCCATAACCAGCATCCAAATGCTGACACCATTGTGTACACTAGCAAGATTTTATTGAAAGGACCCAGATGTAGCTGTCTCTTGTGAGACTATGCCGGGGCCTAGCAAACACAGAAGTGGATGCTCACAGTCAGCTAATGGATAGATCATACGGCTCCCAATGGAGGAGCAATGAAAGTAGCCAAGGAGCTAAAGGGATCTGCAACCCTATAGGTGGAACAACATTATGAACTAACCAGTACCCCGGAGCTCTTGACTCTAGCTGCATATGTATCAAAAGATGGCCTAGTCGGCCATCATTGGAAAGAGAGGCCCATTGGACTTGCCAACTTTATATGCCCCAGTACAGGTGAACACCAGGGTCAAAAAGGGAGAGTGGGTGGGCAGGGGAGTGGAGGGGGGGGATATGGGGGACTTTTGGTATAGCATTGGAAATGTAAATGAGCTAAATACCTAATAAAAAATGGAAAAAAAATAATAATAATAAAAATTTTTAAAGGTAAAAAAAAAAGAAATTCAATAAAGAACAAGAAAAAACAGTGGTTGGTATAATAAATAACTTCATAATTAACCTCGTATACCTATGTATCAATTAGGAAGGGAGAAACCAGCCTTGTGTTTGACACATGAAACTAAATTAATTCTCATTATCTAACTATTTTTGGTTCTGTTTTAGTCCTACTGAATTGTAAATCAGAGAGGTATGATCATATACTATACCAATGAAAACCACTAAGAATTTTAATGGAGACGAGATCATAAATTTCCAAGAGGCCGACATTTGCTGAGAGATGAAGAGAGGATTACCAGCTTTTACAATATGTCAGCCTCAGGTATACTTGAAAGATAGAGAAAGATTACTTACTGTTGTCATCTGGACTCTGTCGTTTATTTTAGAAAACCAACTCAAACTAGCAAATTAGTTTTTACAATCCTAAACTTAGTCCCTATTTATTAAAAAAAAAAGTGTATGGAAAAAACTTTCCTAACAACCCTGGCAAAATACTCCTGTGGAAGAATATCACCAAACTATTTTAGATCATTTCCCCATTAATATAACAATCACTGTAGTCATCAAATGGTTTCCAAGTAAGATCTGAGGCAATTACCATATTAACAATTTTTTTTTAATTTGGTTGGTTAATTGTTTGGGGGGTATTCAATTTGAAATGAACAGGAGATCATTTTCTGCCTGCGAAATACATGGAGGGTCCTGCCATTATGAGTCAGTTCAGGAAAGAGATAGGGACTACAGATAAAAATTAAATAAATACTCCAAATGAAGGCAATTTTTAAACCTTTCATAGCATGGCAAAAAACATTGTAGTCATTTACAGACCAAAAGCTAGAACCTCTTTGTAGTGTGGGCATTGGGCTTACCAGCCTAGTCTCAGTATACTAACTTACTTGGAAATTATCATAAAAAAATACACTGAATATTTTGTCTTTAGATCTCTAAAAACCTCAGAAATACTTATCAAAATAACAGACTACAATAAATTCAACAGAACAAGTTTCATTTTATTTCAACAAAAATTTAGGCTTTTTATAATATTAAATATTTGTTATGAGTAATTCTAGCTCATTTGGTCAAAAATATATATGTTTTGAGGAAAATAATTCTAAAAACTTAAAATTTATGTTTTGTAGTATTATGTATAACATTGGCAAATTAGATAAGACATGCTCATTCATGTTAAACTCATAAATCTACTCCTATTTACTGAATCTTTTAAACATAAGAAACCACCCTAGGCAAGATCTTAAACTACTGTTCTCCTGTATGCCATGACATTTTTAGCAGATATTTAAATGTATTAACTAACCTACTAATGAGTAGAAATCTGAAAGACCAGAATCTCTGTTACCTTTCACCTAATGACTATTCAATATAAACTATGACTACAATTAGAAAAATACCGAAATCCTAAAGTCAAATCCTCACCTCTTTTATCAGTCATAGAAAATCTTTTAATAGCTATGGTCCTGTAATCTGTAATCCCAGCACTTGGCAGTTGAATGCAGGAGGATCAAGTCCTTTGACTGTCCATAGCTACATAGTGAGTATGAGTTCAGCATGAGTAATGTAGGACTGTCTCAAATAAACCTGTCCCCTACAAATTAAACAGAAATATAATGTTAGTATAAAGATATAAAAATAGTAAATATTTCTGTCACTTCAGTAGGAAAATGTTGACCAGAAATACGAAAATAAATGTACATTTGGAATTTTTTAACTATATTTTTTGAAGTGAAAACTATTGAAATCTGGATATCCATAGAATTCCCTGTTTAGAACATTATCCTGACAGCATATAGCCTAGAACTGGTAAGAAGTAAGGCTTGGAGAATCACAGGAGTTGCCTTGCCCTGACTTTAGAGATTACAGCAAATAACTGTAAGTATCACCTCGTATTTTAGACTGAGGCAGTGCAATTGATGATGGCATGTTCCAATATAATAATAGAAAAACAAACAAACAAACAAACAAACAAATAAAAAACTATTATTTCTGCTTTAGATCTTGGCAGGGCCATTCTAGCCCCATCGTTTGACAAAAGCACAACACAGCTCAGAAAATTGTTTTGATGACATCAACAATTGTCAGACTTAAAATCTATCGATGTGCTTCAAACATCTCTCATCTTCTGGGGTTATACATGGTGGTATTTATGAGACCTCTAAATGATCCCTAGGATTAGGAGCATAGTGTGTAGAGTTGGGAGTGGATATATAGACTGGAGAGATAAAATGGGAAGCATGGTGATCCTTGGATTGCCTGTGCAACATACCTTTGCAGTTGTGGCAATAGATTCAGTGCAGTTTGCCAATACCTTCTAGGAGCACTACCCTAGCACACAGTACAGTAGTTTCTTTTCTTTTTCCGGACTTTTGCCTGTGACAGGGAATGTAGCTTGGATACGACTGGGTGGTGTGTGGAAGATAAAAATCATTGGATCGGTTCAAAGCTATGGGATCTGCCAGTTAATAGGCTAAGCTTCCGACTACATCCT